>NC_141035.1:30175000-30475000 GCF_052040795.2 Danio rerio
ACTAACGACCCAGGCTATATCACAGTGTATTATGATTGTGTAATAGCCATATATACGGCTATATGAAGAGGGAATGATGAGCAGGGCGAGATGTCATTCTTACCGGTAAATGCGAAAGTGAAAGCATGCTGAAATATTACCGAGAGCTGTTTGTCCAGCCTGATCTCGGTTTATCCGTCAGGAAAATTGACCGAAATTACTATCTGTTAATTTTTCCATATTTTAATCGTATAATAGGCCTATGTTGTATATGCCTGTTGTTTTGTTCATTTCCGCACTGACAGCTCGAAAGAAAGATTTACATTGATCTGATGCAGTCTCGGTTCATCTGCTATGTCTCTCTATAATTTAAGCCTAAAATACAGAATTATAGTCAACGTTTCTTTAATAGATTGATTAATTCAATTGATCGATTTCTACAAAACCTGACAACTGAAACGAGGCTCTGTATATATGAGAAAGTCTGACCTCGATTTGTATTTGGTGACGATGTCTGTGGGTTGTTAAAATTAAAGTGCACATTTTCACTTATAAAATATTCTATACACAATACACAAACGTTTGGGGTCAGTGTGATTAAATATGTTAAAACAAGCTTCTTCTGCTCACCAGGGCTGCAATTATTTCATCATAAATACAAATTGTGAAATGTTGCACTATAAAATAACTGTTCAAAAGTAGTTTATCATTTAATTTATTCATTTATTCCAGTGATTTTAAAGATGAGATTTCAGCTTCATTACTCCAGTCACATGATCCTTCAGAAATCACTAATATTAATTATTATTATATTTATAAATGGTAATAGTTATAAAATCAATAATGTCTGGAGTAATTATTTTATTTGAAACTAAATACAATAACAAAGCAGTTATTTAAAATGTTGATAAATATTTAACAATTACACCTTTTTACATTTATAAATATAGCCTTGATGAACTGAATAGTTTTCCTTAAACATTTTAAAAATTACCGTAAATATATATACAGATTTATTAGCCCCCTTTTGTTTTTTGTTTTTTCTTTTTAAAATATTTCCTAAATGATGTTTAACAAAGCAAAGAAATGTTGATATTTTGTCTGATAATATTTTTTCCTCTGAACAAAATCTTATTTGTTTTATTTTGGCTTGAATAAAAACATTTTTTAACCATTTTAAGGTAAAATTTATTAGCCTCTTAAGCTAATTGTTTTTCAGACTGTCTACAGAACAAACCATCATTATACAATAACTAGCCTAATTACCCTAACCTGCCTAGTTAACCTAATTACCCTAGTTAAGCCTATAAATGTCACTTTAAGCTGTATAGAAGTGTCTTGAAGAATATCTAGTAAAATATTATTTACAGTCATCATGACAAAGATAAAATAAATCAGTTATTAGAGATGAGTTATTAAAACTATTATGTTTAGAAATGTGCTGAGAAAATCTGTTCTCTGTTAAATAGAAATTGGGGAAAAAAATAAACAGGGGTGCTAATAATTTAGGGGGACTAATAATTCTGAAATCAACTACACACACACACACACACACACACGCACATTCAAATAGCGATTAACTTCTTTTTTTTTTTTTGGTGGGGCCAGTGAAAATTTGGGCAGGGCAAGTAAAAATCAGAACCACTGGCCCGATCGGGCCAGTAGAAAAAATCCTTAGCGTTGAACCCTGTGAGCACTGCTTAGTTTAAACCCTCGCTATTGTAACTTTCAAAAACCCTCGCAATTTTTTTTCTTCCACTTAACTGCAAATTTGAATAAAAACTGGATAAAGAGCACACAAACATGCTGACAGTAATAGGTACTGTACACTGTTATGGGTCAATGATGCTAATATTCGGCACAAATCCATCAGTTTCTTAGGTTATTAGATTATTTTATAATTTCACCTCTCCTGCTGTGCATGAACTATGCTGTTGAATGTTTAGCGTATGAGGTGGCTAGGCTAACCTTGCTTCAATTTTGATAAAATTATTTTCTAATCAGTTGCTATTATGTTGTGAATATACCCCTGTAATGTATACTGCAGTCCTCTTTTGTCTGGCTTTCTCAGATGTCTCACCTGTTTGCCAAAAATGACTAATTAAATCCTTGGGAATGTCTGACACCAGCGCATACACACTGTAATAGATGTGCCAGGCATGAAAGCTTGACAGGCGTAGCAACAGTAACTAAGGAGGGCGAGGCTTAGCGAAGGGTTATTCCAAGAATGTTGATATGGTTTCTTTCTTGCTTTACTATTTATTAACAATACACAAAAAACTAAAAGGTTAAGGTAAATTCTTTAATAAATTCTAGTGTTTTTGAGTATTATACTTGTTGTATACTTGTATTATACTTATGTTTTAGGCTAGTATTATTTACGACTTGTTAATTAATGCTTCATAATACAGTAGTATTACCAATAGTGAACAGATAAAATAATACAAAGTGTAGTTTTACTACAGTAAAGTGTAATGATTTGTAGTATAAAATACCCTATATTGTAAAATAATACAGCACTGGGTAATTTGTTTATATTACACTTGTGTTACCATAGCAACTATAGTATTACCACAACTGATCAATTGAAGTTCTTTACTGTAGTAGGCTACTGTTCAAAACACAGTACATGCCAATATGCGTGTTCAGGGGCCCTGTGGCACAGCTTTCCTCAAAATGAAGAGGATGACATGGAAAATGTCCTCCACAATCTCATCAGCAAAGTGGAAGCCAGCAGACACTAGTTTACTTTATTTTAGCTGCCATGATAAAATGAGATTGATAGTGAGATTTATTTGAAGAGTGAATAGTACAGTAGGCTATAATACCTTATCAAGTGTTTCCTTATTTTTATCAAAGTTACATTTCTGCTTGCATTAGTTTTTGTTTAAATGCTTTTAAAATAAAATGTATTTTTTACATCCAACATCTATTCCAGGGGTGCCTTATAGTGGTGTAAACCCCTTTACAAGGGGTGTTACCCCTGTGTAAACTCTAGCCACCCCTGTGGCCAACCCGATATGATTTTGCTGTT
Organism: Danio rerio; assembly: GCF_052040795.2. Taxonomy (NCBI): domain Eukaryota; kingdom Metazoa; phylum Chordata; class Actinopteri; order Cypriniformes; family Danionidae; genus Danio; species Danio rerio. The sequence goes on from NC_141035.1 coordinate 30,178,014, forward strand.
GACATTATTTATTTAAATCTACTTACATAAATGCAATAAAATGCAATATTTCAATAAATAAATAGCAGCCACTAAATTATTGTGGATTGATTGGTGACACTGACGTAGCTGGCCTCTTCCGGCCCCCCTTAAGCAAATTTTCAGGGGGGCACCACTGGTCTATTCTCTGTCTTTAAGTGTTTGAAACTGAAAATATCTCATCATATAAAACAACCAAAAATGTTATGGTTTATTAGATTAAACATATAATATGTAAGTCTATTTTAGTATTTTGGTTATTGTTATTAAACAGTGCAGCAATATGAATCATATCAAAAAGCATGAAAGGAAGAGGGAACACGACACAAATTGTGAGTTTGCATATAATCTCTGAGAGCGCTCAAGAAAATTTGTGTGTGAGCAGCGCATATTTGAGAGCGAGAGAAAATTTGAGAACTCGCAATCAGTTTTGTCCACAAACAGAGGAAATCCGTGCACGAGCATCACACAAGGTAGAGAGCAAAGCTCTTCAACGTTATGTGAAGAAAACAACTTTATTGTTTGTATAAAGTAGCCTACTTCATTAACAATATGTGCTACCATTTTAGCACACACGAGATTCAATTGACAAAATTCCAATTTCACTCAATTTAACTTTGCAGCATATACAGGAGTTGGTCTACTGCTACCACATTGAGGTTATGTAATTTTGGTTAATCACAAGTTGATCACCGAAGACATAATATAGCACAACTAAACTTAATGAATTAGACAGCAGGAGACCTGCAATTTCTGTGTGATGTGAGGCAAAATGGAGTCTCTTTTTGGTGGAACTCGTTCTTGTGCATTATGCTGTGGAGACGAGACGCAGCACTGTTCAGTACTTTTTCAGAAAATTGCATTTGTATTTTTATATATCTGAGCAATGTTCTTTAATAAAAAAAGGTTTGTTTAATTAATACAGATCTTACAACCATACCTAATCTGTATATATTTTATTTTTCTGTTAAAAAGACTCGAAAAGACTCGAAAATCAAACTGCAGGACTTTGGACTTGACTTGAGACTTGTTGCCTTTGACTCGGGACTTGACTCGGGACTTGCCTGTCTTGACTCGGGACTTGACTCGGGACTTGAGGGCAATGAATTGAGACTTACTTGTGACTTGCCAAACAATGACTTGGTCCCACCTCTGTATTGTGTGTTAGATGGGACTCACATATCAGAAATGTTTGTTTTTTGTGTTGGCCACTCTTTTTTATACCCCTGAGTTAATTTTTGGTTAGCCATCTGTTTGTTTCTAAAGAGTCTCCTGTTTTCATTACTGCAGACAAATTAAGTAAAAAGAAAGAAAGAAAAAATGCCCGCATGTGTTTAGCGTTTATCCTTATCACAAACTGAACTGTATTCTGGCAGTGTTTGCGCTGCTTTGGGTTTTTCGTGGTTAATTATTGTGATATCCCAATTGCAACAGAGAAATACTGAGAAATGTCTCTAGACTGATGCCATTTCATGCCGTTCAGCTTTACAATTTTAAAATTTGAGCAAAATCACCTGTTTTGTTTTCACTTTAGACATTATGCTAGAGAATCATTCAAATACTAGCTCTAAAGTTACGTTTGTACATTAGTAACGGTTTCTGCTGTTATGAATGAATGGCGGATTAAAGGAGTACCTCAAACAAAAAGGTTTTAAGACTCTCCGTGTTTGATTTTCTTTTTTATACAAACAATTATGCCATCAAAATTTTGTATAAACGCACTAACACAGTCGTAGCAGTGCAATATGGCTGTATATCAACATATCGTATATAGAGCCATATCACACTGATACTAATGTGATATTGCTTATTTATATATATATATATATATATATATATATATATATATATATATTAGAACGATTATAACGTCAATATGCTGAATAAAATATAACTTCTGTCAATAAGATTTTTTTAAATAATAATTTTAAAAAAAGAATCCTTAAAACAACCTAAAAAAACAAAGCATGTACAGTATAATCAAAAAATAATATAACATTTATATGATTATTTCTCTAATTGAATGACTTGATCAAATTATTCTAAGAGAAAAAAAAAGTTGTTACAGGTATTTTAGGAAGCAAAGCCAGAAACAAAAGGTGCAATTGCAACTGTTATTCATGCCCAAGCACAATGTCTTCCTTAAAGCCACTAATGACAAACACTATTAACCATAATCTTTAAACCTCCATCCAAGTAATATACCTGTCTTAGAAGCCCTGCTCTCAGAGTTGTCCGTCTGCACCTCAATGTGCAAGTTTAGCTGTAGAGGTTGAGGGTCAGCGGGCTTGCAGGGGGTGATTATCTCAAGAGGGGGTGAGGAAACAGTGGAAGGACTGGGGCACTGAGGGGCAGCCTGAGATTGTGGCTCTTCAAAGGTCTCTACTGCCCCCCGCTGGCCTTGAGAAAAGGACTTCAGGGACTGCATGGCGCCAGTGAAGGTGTCATGGTGTCTCACTAGCTGACGCACCCACTTTGACAGGCCTGAGAGAAGAGGACAGCAGTGTTTGACAAACATTTAACCACTCTACATGACCACTATTTTCATAACACTCTACCACAGTGCTGTCGATCCGTGTACATTTTCAAGTAATGAATGTTTTTAACCCATCACTGTTACATGTAAAAGAGCAAGACCTTATGTACACATTATCTGGCCGCAACCCACAGTCTAATATTTCCAAACTCTTGTGGAAGGTCATCATCTCCATCTAGTGATTTTGAAACTGAACTACAACATTTTAAAGGTACCTGTGATGTATTTGTTTGGGTTTGTCCTGAACCGGTCGTCTACGAGTATAAGTGCCCCCCAGTCATTTCGATGTCGAATACACCTACGAAGACAGCAAACATTTTCACTTGTTAATCAGTGATGTATGGAATACTGTTTCCAGGTTTAACCTGCTACTAATTTGAACTGGGAAAACTATCTGAAGACATAAGACCAATTGAAGCATTTAACATTTAAGACCAGTGGTTAGGAAAAAAAGAAAATCTCAGCATTACTTGTACCAAAGGAGGAAAGGTTTTGGCTTATAAGGCTTCCTTAGGGCATAAAACCACAATGTAGCTTAAACATTAATACATTGTTATTCTTTGGAGAAAGTAGTACTGGAATTTGCTTTTTTCCCCCATTTGTATTTTCTTCCAACCACCTTATACACTGGTTGAGTTGCTCCAGATTCTATCTCACAAAGACCAATGTTTAGTATTCACTACTTTTGACATCTGAAAAAGCGTTTTGAAATTAACAAGAAGATTACCACCAAACTGACCTTGAAAGATTATGTCATCAAAATTGCTTAATTATCACCTTTTGAAATTCATAGCCCTTACCTTCCGAGTGCTTGGTTTAATGCTCGGTAGGCTTGAATCTCATACCAGCGCCCACCAGGAAGGAGCCCTCTTGACTTTGCATGCTTATCATTGTATTTCATCTTCAGTTCAACCTGCAATGAAAACAAACAATGATTGGAACATACCAGCACTTCACTAACATTTAACACCTAATGCTAGGTGATGGTCAGAGTGTGAGATAAAAGTCATTCTTGCATTGGGGTTTCTCTACACCTTTTGTATAAATAAATGATTTTATATTTAATTTTTTAAGATTTTTTTTTTATTTCTGCATAAGCTGTGTAATATATAGTAGTAGACCCCCTTTCAAAAGTCTGGTCGGTAAGATTTTCTAAAATTACATTTAAGAATTCATAAAAATATATTTTGTAATTAAAATTAACAATATAACTTATTAGCTTTTCATGTAAAAAATACATTTTCACCATAAAAACTCAGAATGCAGTGTTAAATATGGTCCTAATAAAATCCTTAGACAATTTTTTAAATATTCGTTGAGCTCTTTGTGGTGATCACTTAAGTTTTCAGGTCTTAAGATATTTTTATTTGTATTTTGAAAAGACAAATTTAAGTACTAATCTGAGACATTCTGCTTGATGTCTTCTGAGACTACTGGTAAATTAAGGCACCATTTACACACACTTTGAAGATGAAAAATGAATTTGTAGGGGTCCTGGTAATACAAATTTAATAAAAACAGGGTTTTAATTGCATTTTAAATGTGTTGAGTTTGATATTATGTGTTGAGTCAATTTTAAATGACAACCAAAACAGGAATCTCAGATCAAAATGTATCATATTTTATATTTCTGAGCTAATTCATATACACCAACCCGTGAGTTCTCTTCACTTTAAGAATTGACTCAATTTGACAGTTCCGCAATCATGTATGAAATGTCGAGGTGATAGAGCTTTTTCAGTAGCAGCTCCAAAACTTTGGAATGGTCTTCCACTCTCCTTAAGATCACCTTCTACTTTAGAGTCTTTTCAGAGGTCACTGAAAACAGTTTTTTTCTGTGGCTTTTAATCATGTGTTGTGAGTTTATGTATTTTGGCTCCTTGTATGTTTGCATGTATTTTGTGTTTTTATGCACAGCACTTTGGTACCCATTGTGGTTGGTTGAAATTGAGTTGAGAGGTAAATGTAAGGTGTGGGACTTCTATATTTAGGAACTTCACAGGTTCGCCACGCATGATGGTGTTTGTTCTTTTCATGGATGCATGGGAAAAAGGGTTGGATGAAGAAAAAGTACTATACAACAGCTTTTAAGCTTTCATTCTAAACTCAGTAGACAGTTTTTATCTGTACTTAAACTTCACATTTTTCAGAAGGCCTGACAGTCCACACCTGGGAGAGGGGCAGCTGTGCTTCCATCATGCCGCCCATACAGAACTAATTGGATTAACAGGGGCGGAAGGTAGGACTGGTCTTCAGAGGGCAATGCTCCCCTGAAGATGACACCCTGGGCCTCAAGTGCTTTCATACTTGCCTGCCCACACCCGCTGATCCATCGCAAAGAGGCGGAAAAAAGAGGCCACCATACAAAAGGCATCTGTTTTGCCATAAAAATGCCAGGGAGGCATCCATCAATTTTCACCCACTGCCCTCACGGTTTTAACGCTAACCTTTCTGAATTGACAATTGAAAAGTTCAAATCCTGTCGGATGGGACAGGACAGCAGGAGCCTTTAACTATTTGTGACAGGTATCGTGTTTTCAGATGCCACAACCTGAAAGAGGGCATGACCGTCGCAGGTACAGCTTGTTTTTTTGTTAACATCGGCTCTGCGTCATCTCCAATGTTGTCACACATCTTAATCAGAAATATTTAGAAACACATGGACACGTGGGGTTGAATTGAAGAGCAAACACTTAAGCATGACTGAATTTGCCATCTAATGCATCTCAATCTCAAACCTAGTGGATGGGTTAAAAGCAACTGTATAAAGATCCTGTCGCCAACTAAAGGCCGCCACCCTGAGGCGGACTGTCATCTAAATCCAATCAGAGTCTATTTCACTATCAAGGCCACTCACCTCCCAGTACCACATCAACACTCAATCCGACATGACAGCTTGCATATGTGAAAAAGCCAATTCTCGCTGCTAGCCAAATCTCCTCAATGTGCAAGAAACCGCAAGCTGGAAGGGATTACGTAAAATGTCAGGAGATAGCCCACTCTCCTATCAGCTTCAACCTCTTTACCTGTTCATCCTTAAAAACAGACATTTGTCCAAGAGGCATGCATTGAGCAGAACACTACCGCCACCATGCCTGTCTCAGAGATTTTGTAAGCTGCTATCGGTCCATGTTAGAAAACAGCAAGAGCGGGTCACACTAAGAGCCCATGACTCCTCAATTAAAAGGAAAATCAAAGAGACCTTAAATACAACATTCCACACAAACCTTTACATTTTAACACACTTTCCATCGTCTCACACAAGCTGTTCATTAGGCATCGAGACACGACATCAGCTAGAATAGTCCTTTTACTGCCTTTAAAATCGGAGATTATTTTTCTTAGCGAAACAAAACATGCTCCCTCTAGATTTTATGTTCACCAGAGGCTATTTTTATGTGTGCACCATTGGCTTACAATGCCTTAGACTGTTTAAAGTTCATCTTTGATCTTGCTCCCAATAACGGACTAATAAAAGCGATACTCTCATTTTAGAGGCACTTTAATAGCTTTTCTGTCTATCTGGGAAGCGTGTACAGGCATTCACACAACAGGACCTCTACGCTGAGCAGAGAAAACAAAGTTAAGTCACAGTAAATTCGACTATGCGTCTACTGTCCTGAAAACTTAAAACTATTTTTTACATCTACAAAATAAGGACCAGTCTTTTCAAAACTGAAGCAGCTTTTTATGAATTGTTGCTAGGATGTGGGCGACACGGTGGCACAGTGGGTAGCGCTCTCGCCTCACAGAAAAGAAGGTCGCTGGTTCGAGCCCCAGCTGGGTCAGTTGGCATTTCTGTGTGGAGTTTGCATGTTCTCCCCGTGTTCACATAGGTTTCCTTTGGGTGCTCCTGTTTCCCCAACTAGTCCAAAGACATGCGGTATAGATGAATTGGGTAGGCTAAATTGGCCTTAGTCTATGTTTGTGAATGGAAGAGTACATGGGTGTTTCCTAGTGATGGGTTGCAGCTGGAAGGGCATCCGCTGCGTAAAACATATGCTGGACAAATAAGCGGTTCATTTTGTTGTGGTGACCCCAGATTAATAAAGGGACTAAGCCGAAAAGAAAGTGAATGAATGGTAGGATGTTCGTGTGTGGCTGTTTTATGGCCATGTGAGTATGACAAACATGCATGTGTGTGTTAGACTGGATTTGGACAAAGCAATTATTGCACTTTGACAGTAAATAGTGTCAGTGTCCTTTTCCTATGCATTAATAGGGTCATATCCTCAATATCCCCAGGGGTCATCTCAACTCCCCATGCACTTAATCAAGGAAAAGTCAGTGTCTTACACTAAAGCTCAAAAAGCTTGCATGTAGGTTGTCAGTGCATCTAAACACAAGATTTTTCTGAGATTTTTTTTTATATTAGGTGGCCTTAACTTATACGTACTTACATTGAAATTAAAAAAGTACTTATTGTGCAAACAAGTTTTTACATTGTACTTATGATTGATTAAATATCTGCATGTAATTACATCTGTAGTTAATTTCTGTAATTACATTTGTATGTTCACTATTGATCACCACCTAACACCATATACCACCCTTAAACCTACCCATACCACAAAACCCATCCCTAACCCCACAGAAATCCCACCTTTAAAGCACCAGAAGTTTTCTGAAATACATTTTGAACACAGTAAGTAAATTGCATTTATCTTTATGATGAAAGTACATAGTGTTTAAGGCCACATAATAAAAAGTGGAACAAAACAGTGTTTTAATCAATGGACTTCCATGACCATTTCAGTTGTTTGTAATTTAAGAGTTCAGATGCAAAAAACAGATGCTTAAAAACCAGCTAAATCCACTTCTGATTTTTTTGCAAAAACCTCTAAATTCACTTATTGGGACAAGACAGTGTAATTAGTTGAAAAATCACTAAAGATGCACTTAGAAATTATTCTACCAAACATAAAACACTTAAAATTAAAAATACATAAATCTGTCAAGTAAGTGGCAGTTCATTCCACCCTAAAAAACCAGGGACAAAGCAGAAGGAAAATGAATGAATAAAATCTGTCAAGTAAGTGCATTAATCAACAACATTAAAATTAACAATAATTAAATCTTAACAATCTGGTTTCATTTCTGATATTTGGGATTTAGATTTAATATAAATAGAACAATGTAAACACTGCAAACATTGTAAACTAAGCTTGTTAGATTCCAATAATGTAGTGTAAAAACATTGTGAAACATCAATATCTGTGCATTGTCCATTAATATAAAGAGCTTATCAGGCATATAGGTAATATGAAGTAATATAAATAATGTATAGTTTTATACATTAAATGTATCTTTAAAAAAAAAAAAAACGCAAGGTAGGCCTACTGGGCAAAAAGGGGATATTTCTAAGACACTTTTAGATTAGAAGCTGTCATTCATTCATTCTCACCATACTCAAGGTCTCTATTCGTCACTTGTTTATCCTCATAGCATCCATGTAGAATAAAAAAACGCCATCTTAACTTTGTCTTTAGTGAAACAGTGTTTCTGTTTAATGTATAGTAAATTGGATCCATTCAAACGTGACTGTGCAAAAAAACGTTATGTATGCATGCCACACTTTCATTTGTACAGTGCGTTTTCATTTTTTTATAATCCACTGAGTGAGTTTTGAGGTAAGGGACGTTTTCATTTGCCATTCACTGACAGTCTCATCCAATTTATCAATCTCCCTATTTTAAAATCTAAAAATAAAAGCGCAATAAAACGCTCTCCTTATAAAATCGGATGATTCTGAATTAAGCAAATCACACAATAAATGAAAAGGCATTGCTCAAGGCATGGCATTGGAAATTGAGCCTCAAACAAAGATGTAGCTCTGGACAGATGCCGAATGGTTCTGCCAGTCTACAAACACACACAGAAACCAGTTGTAAAAGTCTGAATGATGGTGCTGTACTTCTTGTCCAGTGTGCAACCCCCTTCAGAATTATCGAAAAGTCATCAACACTAAAAAGCACCTAAAAATATTTTAAAAAGAAGATCTGAGAGTAAACTTATGGACCCCCTATCTGCAAAAACAGTTCTAACAGTTCTAACTACAAGTAACAACAGCTCTTAGGATAACAAAGAAAGCATTAAAGCTACTTTACTATTTTTTTTTCAACCTGCAGTAGACAAATGAGACACAGCATCATCTGTGTTGATGGGGGAGGTACTGAGGGGAAATCGAGGGCAGCAAACAAACACGTTTGAGTGCTGTCAACCACTTCATGTGGCATTTGAGACAAGGGGAGGCATTACGGTTGGCCAGGTGCACTAGAAACCCCTGCTTTCTTGCTCCTCATCCCCTCTGGCACATCAACTCATTGCTTGTCCGCAACCAGCCACACGATTAAAACCTACCTCAGAACCTTCCAAAACTCATCCAAAATGGCAAACTCGATCGACCTCCACTGGAGCAGAAGTGAAAAAAAATCAAAGGCCTTCCCCAGAGGTAAGGGTACAACCACGCCAACAGCTTCCACTAAGGTGAAGGGCTCGGAAGTGTCAATCATCTGTACATATCCCCACGGTGACAGACCCAGTTAAGAAAGCTTCAACATACTCTGACAGCAAGGTAGACAGAGGGGGAAGCTTAAAGGTCAGGTCTATCTGCTAAGGAGAGGCAAAAACACAGCGCAATAAGTATTGAATTCATTTATGGATCACAGCAAGGGGGAACTGGTCTGACAAAAAAGTAACTTTTTAAAGATACGAATATACATGAGAGAACTAATAATACGTCCGGGGTGATCTGAGCGCAAAAGATAAAGTTTTCAATCAGTTTGTAGAAACTATATACTTTTTGACAAATATTTGTATTTTTAAGTACAACCCCAAATCAGAAAGAGTTGGGACAATATGGAAAACGCCAATCCTTTTCACAACACTTAAAGAACGTTTAGGGACTGAAGACACCAAGTGATAAGGTGTTTCAGGTGTATTTCTTTTCCATTTTTCTTCCAAACAAGTTTTGAGGTGAAAAACAATTTAGGGTCTTTGTTGTTGCATTTTGTGATTCAAAGTGCACCACATATCTCTATTGGAGACAGGTCGGGACTGCAGGCAGGCCAGTCAAGCAGTTGTATCTTCCTTCTTAGCACCCAGGACTTGTGTGCAGGATGTGGTTTCGCATTGTCTTGTTAAAATATGCATGGGCAACAGCATATTGTGCAGCAAAATCTCTATGTACTTTTTAGCATTAATGGTGCCATCACAAAAGTGCAAGTTACCTGTGCCAAATGCACTGACACATTCCCATACCATGACAGAACTAGGCTTTTGGACTTGTTGCTGGTAACAGTCTGGATGATCCTTTTCTTCTTTGGTTCTGAGCACACAGGGTCCATTTCTCCCCCAAAATACTGATGCATCTGACCACAGTACATTCTTCCACTGTGTGATGGACCATACCAGATGTCTCCGAGCCCAGAGAAGTGGATGGTGCTTCTGGACACTGTTAACATAGAGCTTCCTTTTGGCACAGAATATTTTTAACTGAAATTTGTGGAAGTAGCTACGTATTGTGATCCTTGACAAAGGTTTGCCAAAGTAGTCCTGAGCCCATGTTATAATATCGTTTATAGATGAATGACAAATATTGATGCAGTGCTGTCTGAGGGATAAGAGATCACAGTTGTTCAGCTTAGACTTGCGCCCTTGTCCTTTTAGGACTGAAATTTCTCCAGATTCCTTGATTTTTAAAATTATGTTATGCACTATAGAAAGTGAAATATCTAGATGTTGCCCTATCTTTCTTTGAGGAACATTGTTTTTAAACATTTCAATAATTTTCTCACATATTTGTTGATAAACTGATGATCCTCTGCCCATCATTGATCTTAAAGGACTAGACCTTTCTTGGATGCTGATTTTGTAACATTTCATAATTACAATCACCTGTTGACATCACATTAAAATTTAACCAATTTACCTCATTACTAGCCCTAAATTGCTCCTGTCCCAAACTTATTTGGAATGTGTTTGAGGTCTGAATGACTGGAAAGAATATGTATTAACAAAAGAAATAAAGTTGACCAGACAAAACATGAAATATTTTATGTTGTCTGCAATAAAATATAAGTCAAATTAAATTTGGAAATCACTACTTTGTTTTTAATTTGAGTTTTGCATACTGTCCCAACCTTTTCTGATTAGGGGTTGTATAACAATGAATGTGTGAACAACATTTTAAAAACATGTTCAACTGTTTTTAAAATGTAACATTTTATCATTAAACAGGTGTGATATATTTAACATTTAGATACTTTCATCTCAACTGGATTTTTTTAGTTAAATGTTTACTGTTTTTTGCAAATTAATTGTGTTTTTTGTTATGGCCATAATGTCCCACTTTGCTGCCCTGTTACCTGCAAATCCTTAATATTAGGGAACGGGATACCAATGGTAACCACAGCTCTGGCATTGTCATCTGTGAAGTCCAAGCCCTCGCTCACCTTCCCTCTGCAAACAGCTACCAGGAGCGCTCCATCTATGAAAATATATCATACTCAACACACAGAGACAATACATTTAAACACCAATTGTGTCAAATCAACACTAACCTCTTTTTTCACCCTTGGCTGCCGTTCCTCTAATTGCCTCATAGTATGTCTGCAACAGCTCATCAAAGTCACCCTTGCCACCACCACGGGGCTCGGTAATCACAGTCTTGCACTCCTCAAGCTTATCCCACAGACCCGTGTTCGTCCATCGGTCCCGCAGTTTATCCAACATCTTATCAAATAAAAACATTTGACAGACTAAAACATCACTTGCAATGCAGCCACCTGAAAATGTTTTAGCATATAACGTTTATTAGTAAATATATTAGGATAAAGTATTTAGTCTATAAAAATAAGCAAGCCAGATCTATAAATCGATTTTATTTTAATTATGATTTAATACATCAGTAATTTATGGAGATGCAAGCATGGTAAATAGGGATGCTTTTAATAACAAACATAATGGAATCCAAATTCTGGAATGCAAAATCTGCTTTGAAACGGCAGCATCCATATGGCCCCAATTAAAATAAAAAACAAGACTCAGTTGAAGAAGAATGTCTGAACCCTGAGTTTCCCAGTAATTCATAGTTTAATAAATACAGACCTTCTGTTCGCATTGTAAACAATTTGCTGGCCTGGACCTTCTTTTTGCATTGTTAATGAATATAATACACTGCTCAAGCTACTAACGTCGCACACTTAAATCTTGAGAACCAAAGCTCACAGCAAGACACAGGATGTTTTTTTTTTCTTGTTCTCGTTACTCAGAGCAGATAAATTGCGAGTTTTAACCTGTGTTGGTAATAAAAATCACTGTTACAGTGCTATTGTTGGTGAAAAAAAAAGTCAGTGACTCCCAAGGGGGGAACACTGATCTAAAAGCTCTCCCACACAGGGAACAACCCCTGTCTTTGCTGTATGCATTTTCCTCTTGAATAAGCATGCCTTAAAATCCAAGAGAATCTTCACTGACTTGGAAATGTGTTAGAAGGGTCAAACAAAAGTTCTTCTTGTGGCCAGCAAAATAACTTCTCATGACTGCAGAAAATCCTGAATTAACATTCAAACATTAAAATTTTGATGGTTAGAAAATTATGTCTATGTGAGTTTGTATACTGTATATTGGCCCGCTTCCACTGAGTAGTACAGTTTGGTTAAGTATGCTTTTAGGGCCAATTCCACTGTCAAAGGGACCATACCGTACCACTTTTTGCTTACCCTTTGCAAAAGATACCTAGCACGACAAAGGGGTACCAAAAGGCAGCGCTAGACGCACAGCTGAACGCTATTGGTTTACAGAGATACGCCACTCACATGTCGACAAGCAGGAGAATGAAAACAAAGGAACCGTCATTTTTAAAAACACAAGACATTAGACCGTTATAATATCTACATATAGTAACAAGCCATGGTTGACCCGAGATCAAACAAACCATGTCATCATCTTAATGTACAGTTACAAAGCAAAGAAGAACAAAATCTGCTATGTCCTGTTGTTGTTTTATGCGGTTTTACTTTCTCCAGAGATCTTGCGATTGCATCTATATTAGAAATAACAAACTTCTTGTTCTGTAGATGTGCGCGTGATTATTGAAGTGCTTCTGAAATACACAAATGCAAGAATGAAGCATGCAAAAAAAAACAAAAAAACAAAAAAACAAAGAAGCCGAAAAAACAAAGGAGCAAATCTGGATTTGATAAGATATCAGAGACTGTAAGGGTCTGTATGTGTTCATATACATATGTTGCATTTATTTATTTATTTTATATAATTGCAGACGCTACTGCTGGCTATTTTGCACTTCATTGATCTGCAGTTATAATTAAATCATGTTCATAGAAAAGTTTTTAATGAAGATTTATACACAAATATTTGTGTGTATAAAGCATCTGTTTTGGGAGAAGTGCTTCTTGTATGATAGGTGTACAACCCATACAGCTTTACTTTGACATTTCCTTGAGCGAGAATGACGTCGTCTGAAACTTCCTATCGTACACCACGCCCATCAAAAGAGTACCATTGAAACACTTTTAGCAGTTGAAACGCAAGTTTAATAAAGGTGACCCATACCGATCCGTACTGTACCACTCGGTGTAAACGGGCCATATGTGAGTTTACATAAAAATCATTTGGATTGGGTGATAGACAACATGATTTTATAACCTGCAGAATTTTGAAGCTTAAGAACTTAATTTTACACTCTGTGAATGTTTGCTACACATACAGGTTCTTTTTCAGCATCAGGAAACCAAGGCATCTGGTCACAACATGTGTTTATTATAAAGACTAGGCCATGGTAAACTATCATATTTTACAATTTTATTCGTCTGAATGGTTAACTTCAGATAGATAGATAGATAGATCAGCTCATTTGACCACACATGCCTCACAAATTCAAGCCAACAGCCCCCTAACTTTTTTTGACATGTTTAAAAATGACTTGGCAGATCTTCTCATGAGCCACAACCATACAAGCAATGATTTCCCTTTTTGGAAAAAAAATGTATACAAACTTGCACAACAGCAAAAATCACACAGCACTATGCCTGTCTTTAATTGAGATAAACAATAACATAAGGAATAGGGGAGTGCCTCAGGGCTTGATATTAGGATCATTACAGTTGTGTTGTTTATAAGACCAAAAAACTCTGCACATCCACACTTTAACAAAGAAGACTCTAATCTCACACCTATTAAATATTAAATTCCACTTGAGGTGGCTGAGACTTCTGCACTGTGAAAACAATTTTACACACTGACGTGACCGTCATCAGGTCTGTGCTTACTGCTAACAGGAACAAACAAGAAACTTGTCATCAATAAAATATGACACTTGCGCTGCAACCTCAAGTCATAAATGTTGACGTTTCAAAGAATAACAGCAAACCAATTGTCCTGCAATTGCTGTAAATTCAATATGAATAAAATGTGAATTATTTATCCACTCTCTCAGACTGCCCAAGGAACAAAACAGACATTACACAAGCTATACTTGGAGAAAATTCAGAATTTGGGGCACCAGTTCATGTCAAGAAAAACAGAAAAAGAAGTTGACAGAACAATAAAAATGTGGATACAACTGCAACTACCAGGTGTGGATTCTGCATACAGCATACTAGATTTAGCTTCAGGATAAACGTTATAAACGTTATTAAAATAAATGTTAAACGATAAACGTTATTAAAATGTGCTTAAAATACGTTGACCTGAGCATAACCTGATAATAAAATGCTATCCCTTAAAAGACAGGTACGCAACATGCAAGCACAAAGACTCCTTGTATAAGCTTGTTGTTTATATTCCCAAAGCTGTAATTTGTAAGGCCTTATAAAAGCGGGAGAAATACAATACAGTGCCACTCCAGGAGTCCCTTGGCTCAAAGGGTAATGGTCCTAATGCTTTTATCTCACAGATGCTGTGAGTAAACATCACTCTATGTCTGCTTCCATGCAGTCATTTCATTACAAGCACATTTTCCACATCCCTCATCTTGACAGACTAGTGCCCTAGTTTGAGAAATCAAACTGAAAAGGCAAGCCAGTGAGCAGTTAGGTAGAAAAGCAAGATTGCCATAAGCTGTTTCATTCATTATAAAACTAAAGTTGGGTATAAAGTTATCATCATATTAAAATTGACACCTGTACTTTCAAAATCGCATTGCTTTTATTGAGGTGAACAATTAACCTGTGCAAGTTAAAGGGAAAGTTTACCCAAAAATGTTTATTCTGTTGACATTTATTCACCATCAAGTAGTTTTAAACCTTTATGAGATTCTTTACTCTGTTGAACACAACGGAAGATATTTCGGAGAAAGCTGGAAACCTTTTAATCATAGATTTACATAGCATGAAAATCAAATAATAGAGAAGTTAATAGTTATAGTTTTTCAGCCTTCCTTGACTCTTGGAATAAAAAAGGGAAAAGAAAATACATTTATATTTATATTACACTTATAAAATAAAAATGACACCACCAATCACTGGAAATAATATAGTGTATTAATATAATAGCCTACACAACTAGGGCTGCATAATATATCGTTTTAGCATCAATATCGCAGTCTGCAATATTCATATCGCAGGATCAGCAATGAGAATTTGGGATTATAGTTGATCAGCCCCACAGTTAAAAACGTGATTTTTGGGATCATTGCAAAGTTTAACACTAAAATAGCAAGGAGATTCTCATTTCAATGTGTTTTTAAGACCTGTGACTGTAAGATTTAAGCAAATTTAAAATAAGAGGTTATAATGGTGTACAAACCAAAATAACTTGTATTTAATTATTTATGAAATAAAGATTTAACACTATACAGTGTTATATTATATATTATATGTACTGCAATACTGTTAGATTACACAGAAAACCATAAAATTCATTTGTATTGGTTCAATTGTAGAGTATTTTTATGCAATACATTCTACATAATGATCCCAATGAATAAAATAAATGAATGGATTTGATAGATTAATTGCAAATGGAGTTACAAGTCATCTTCTTGTGAAAATACATTTATAATCACAATATTTACTGCAGACAAACTAAATCTCACAATGTCAGTTTTTGTTAAATATCGTGCACCCCTTATACACAACTGATTAAAAATTTTTTGAAATAGAAGAATAGTAAAAGAAAAGAACAGATAGTGAACTAGGGAGTCACTAGCTACGTTTCCATCTATCCATTTTTATGCACATTTTGGAGAAAAAAATAAGACTGATGGAAACAATTTTTATTCGATAAGAAAAGATGTGCATAAACTACGATGGAAACACTTTTACCAAATAAAATCCAGTATGCACATAACAAAATGTGATTTTGTTATAAGAGATCATGTGATGATAAAAATATGTGTGAATGAACAAAGCAGCAGGCTGAGCACATTGTAAAACATCTGAAAGGTTGTTTTGGTCATTTTAAAACGCCAGTATTAATGTTATTATATTATTAATTACCTCCAGAATTGTCAAAGGCATCTGTGCTCTGCGTATGACACCTTCAAATGGCACCACACGTTCATTGCATGTCAGCATTTGTTTTCTGAGGCGCAAGTAATTTATTAAATAAAGAAAAGATTCACGCAGCTTCTCCTACCACAGCAAATTCCATTTTTACTTTGATATTTGGTGCCAGTTATTCAGGAAGTGACAATTTTCTACTCTTTGATGACTTGGATGGAAACGCTGCTTTATTCACACATCTTTTATGCGATATTATCACAACCATATCACCCTGAAGCCTAAGACCGGTTACTCACTGAAGCTACGCAGTGCTGAGCCTGGTCAGTACCTGGATGGGAAACCACATGGGTAAACTAGGTAGCTGTTGAAAGTTGTGATAGTGAGGCCAGTAGGTGGTGATCAACCTGCGGTCTGTGTGAGTCCTAATGCCCCAATATAGTGAAAGGGACACTATACTGTCAGTGGGCGTCATTTTTCGGATGAGACGTTAAAGGCGTCCTGGCACTCTGAGGTTATTCAAAATCCTAAGGCACTTCTTGTAAAAAGAGTAGGGGTGTAACCCCGGTGTCCTGGCCCAATACCCTCTATCGACACTTAACCATCATTGCCTACCAATCATCCCCATCAACCAAATTAGCTTTATCTATGTCTTTCCACTCCACCAATAGCTGGTGTGTGGTGAGCGCACTGGCGTCAATGTCCTGTGGCTGCCGTCGCATCATCCAAGAGGATGCTGCACACTGGTGGTGGTGTGGAGAGACCCCCCTCATGATTGTGAAGCACTTTGGGTGTATGGCCATACACATTACACACTACATTACATTACAGTTTTGCGCATAAAATTAATTTGCATCTTTGGATGGAAACAAAGCTACTGAAGCCATTGTTTCAAATTATTTATTCAAAAAACCTTTTAAATGAAACAAATTATCTTCTTAATAAATTGCTGTAGATATAATAATTTTCCAAAACAATAAGATATGTCCAGAACAATTGATGCTTTCTCTATTTAGGTCTGAATAATCAGTGCATTAGACAGGCATTCTCTGATTTAAGATGTATAAAAAAGTGTGCATGCTTCACATCTGATTCATCAAACATTAAAAAAAACAAAACAAAAAACAATTACCTGCTGTCAAAATCATAAACAAGGACGATATGAATTGGCATCATCCAATGTTGCCAAACGTAATTAGGCATGGCAAGTGTGCACTTTTGTTTTAAGATGTTTGGACAAGAAATGGGAGTTTGTGGGGGTGGTGGTGATGGGATGAGCACATGGCCTTCATGCCTAATTCATGGGCATTATCTGACAAGAGCATCGCTGTTTCCACAGGGCCTAGACTGGGACACAGCAGAATGAAAATGTCAATCTGCACACTTGGCTGAGGCTCAGGTGCACAAACATGGCAGAAGTGACCCTTCGCCATCGCTCGCTGAGGTCAGTGACAGTGCCATCAAACAGATGGTGTGCTCAAAGACGACATGAATGCACTAGTACCAAACAAGCTCCGACAAATGATAAGAGGCATTTAACCTTAAATCCTCATTCCATTGTGTTTATGCAATGATAAACACTGTTTAATGTCAGGTTTTAAAACTTTTTAAAGGAATAGTACAATTATTTCCAAAGTTAATACTCCAGCAAAATGTAAGAGTGTCTCTGAAAATGGCATGACAACAGCACTGGGCTACTTTTAACCATCAGTATGAGTGTATGAGGTGTGTGAAGCTCTACTTCTGACACCTCGTCTCTCACACTGTTCCCGAGGGCTGTGAGTTCACGACAGCGGTGACCCAGACTCATGTCTTATTCAAGGCCCATTTACAGCAGACCAGAATCTCACATCTTTAGAACTCAGTGGCAGAATAGCTTCATCTGCAATAGACCCACAACGCAAACAGGAATTATGCTCACACTATCGGTTTGGTAAATGAGAACTATTTCTAGTTTACTTTAATTTAGTACATTAGACAAATACTGATACAATTCAATATTGCTGTATTATGTTTAGTTATACTGTGTGTGTAATCCAAAAGAAGAAATCAGGAAAAAAATATACCAAAAAAATGAGAGCAGTTAGAAATTTGCAGTCAAGGTAAAACATTTGCAGAGTTTCTACAGGTTTTATCAAGACAAATTTAAGAAGTTTTAAGACCTTTTTAAGACAATAATAAATTAAATTTCAGACTTACACAAAGCTAAACGTTAAATATGTTTTTAATGGCCAAGTTAAAACCTTAGAAAAACATTAAAAACAAATGTTATTGTAAAGAAGATAATTAAACCATATTAATATGTAAATAGAGTTAATAAATAAATGTTTCTTTAAACTTTTATTAAAATTTATTGTTAGTGATTGGATGGGTGTTGGCCCACTTTACATGAACATAGGAAAATTAAGACCCGGTAAAAATGATTTAAGACTTAAGATTTAAGATTTTTTAAGACCTTTTTAAGACCAAAATGAATGAAATTTCAGACTTACACAAGGCTAAATGCTAAAGATGCTTTAATGGGCAAGCTTTAACCTTAATAAAAAAAACCTTTACAAAATGGTATTATAAGGAAGATGATTGTTTGTTTGTTTGTTTTATTTATAGAGAACATTTAAAAACAACAGATGTTGACCGAAGTGCTTTACAAAAAGACCAGCATACAAAATCTATACAAGTAGCAATAACTTGTATTGAATCCTAAATTGGACTGGGAACCAGTGAAGAGATGACAAAACTGGCGAGATACTAGAATTTTTTTTTTCTTTCTTTTTTTATCCCAGTTAAAAGCCTAGCAGCTGCATTTTGAACCAGCTGCAGGCATACAATTGAAGCCTGCAAAACTTGAGTTGCAGTATTCCAATCTGGACATAATAAAAACATTGATGATGGTTTCCGACTCCTTGAAAGACAGGAAAGGTTTCAATTTGGCAATGTTTCTTAATTGATGGAAACCACTGTTGACATTGTATTTATTTGCTTATCAAACTTTAACTCAGTGTCAAAGATAACTCCAAGACTTTTTGCGTGACTGTGGACCTTAGGCTTAAGTGAACCTAATTGATTAATTGTAGATTCACAGACACTCAGAGGGCCAAATGTTAGTACTTCTGTTTTTTATTTATTCAAGTGTAAAAATTACCAGCCAACTATTCCTTAATCTCTTTAAAACAGGTAAAAAAGGACTGTAAAACAAAGATTTATCCCATTTTTATGGGCATATAAAGCTGAGTCTCATCAGCAAAGAGATGGTAGCTAATTTTATGGTTCTAACAGATAGCAGCCAAGGGAAGCATGTAAAAAAGAGCTGGGCCCAAAATTGAGCCTTGGGGGACACCACAGGAAGAAAGATGAGGAAGAAAAATTGAAGAACTATTCAAAACATTTTTTTGAATCCCAGCACACAATCTTAAACACTCAATCCAAATATTGTGATGTATTGTGTCAAATGCCGCAGTCAGGTCTAGTAAAACTAGAAGTGCGCATTTTCCAGAATCAACAGTCAGAAAAATATCATTAGACACTTTAAGGAGAGCTGTCTTAGTGCTATGCCGTGTCCTAAAACCAGATTGAAATGTCTAAATCATATTCACTCTTAATCATAGATTAAACCATATTAATAAGTAAATGGAGTTAATAAATAAACGTTTCTTAAAACTTTTATTAAAATATATTGTTAGTGATAAAATAAATAAAATGTAGAAAAGGAAAAAAAAAATGTGTGAGAGTGATATCGGCAGCCAGAACACAGAGAGCAACATCAAATTTACGGTCCTGTCCCATAGACACTGTGTTAAAAAAACATCTCACATAAGTGGTAATTTGTAATTTGATGCAAATATGATATACTACATATACAAATTCATATAAATGTTTTTACATTAAAAAAATTTTAATATAAAAATTTCAAGAATTTAAGAATATAATAACCGTTAAATGTGGAAAGGGTCCATTTATTTAATTACACCCTTAGCCAATTATATCGGTGAACATTTACTTTGAATTTACATCTAAATGCTACTCACCCCCATCAGGGACTGTTCCTCCCATTAGCTTCTGGGAAGAGGTTCCGCAGCATTAAACGCAGAACCACCAAGTTCTGTAGAAGCTTTCTGCCACTGGCCATCAGACTGTTAAAACTCTTAAAGGGTCACAATGTATTTATTTATGTTTTTGTGCTACTGTGATACTGTCAGTCAGCTGCTATGTATTTGATTAAAATTGTTAAATGTTATATTATACTATTTACTGTTTAGGGTTATTTGTATTGAAACTGTGGAGCTAATGCTACGAAATTTCATTCTGTGCATACGTACATGTGAATGTGAATAAAGTACCTAATTGAATGACTGACTTGACTGACTAAATCACATTTTTGGTGTCAACATTCTGATAACATTTTAAGTGAGTCTAAGCCTAACAGAACAATGCAAAAACACTTTTTACATTCTCCATTTAAATTTTTATTGACTTACTGTGATCAGACTGTTAATGTGTTTTTGTGTACATGTAGCTGCCTTGGTTTTTTGTAAATAAATAGAAAAGCTGTTTGTCTCACATTTAGAGACATCTGCACAAAAAATAGGTTAACACTTCCAGAGCTATTGATAAAACAAAGTGGAGTGAAGACTATCTAGCGACAGTGCACAGGCACAATAAAAGGTGAATAATTCATTGTGGTTATTCGACTAAATATATGCATCACTCAGCTTGTGTCACCATGCTAGGTTAAGTCAACCGGATGCAGTTCTCAGAGGGGACACAGTGGTGAGGTGGTACTGTGCATCTCTCTTTCGCTCTCATTTCCTTTGCCACCTACACTACTCTTTATCTAGTTTCCTTCAACATTGACGCCATTCTGTCATGTGGCAACACATTGCTGCTTTTTTCTTCACAAAAGGCCTTTGAATAATGGACAAACATGGTTGTAAGGTGGCATAAATGAAACATAGGGCCCTGGTGGTGGCAGGAGAAAACGTGTAGCTGTTGTAAATAATTCAGTCGTCAAATATCACAGTGACGATCACGCCAAGGACGGAGCGGAGTGGCGCCTCTGCCACCTGCCTGCAAGCAGCCACACTCCTCGGTGCTGACGTGGAGCAGGCCATTAGTGTGAGGCCAACAGTGAGAACTGAACATCAAAGATAACAAACAAGATCTGTTGAAGTATGGATCTGCTGTTATCTAGAGCTATAACTGGAATAAGGGGTTGCCTCACTAATGGACAGTTTAAAGAAAGAGAATTGTATAAAGTCCAATAGTGGGCCTCAGTAATCCTCAAGGTGGGCTGTGCCTTTTAATTATTTAAATATTATCCTATAATTGTTTGATTTCTTTTTTTAATGAATGTGTTTAATTAAAATGATCAAAGCATGGCCTTTTATGCTCAATGATTGATTTCTTCAGGCTTGATTTGTACAACAATATAACTGTATACAGACTTTGGCCCAATTCCAATTCTACCCCTTAGCCCTTCTCTTTACCTCTACCGCTCGGTTTGCGCATTCACGTAAAAGGGTAGGGTTGTCACAGTTCTCCTAAGCTTGAAGGCATAGGGCTAAGGAAAAGAGCTAGAAAGCCCTTGAAACAGAGATTTTCCAGAGTGACAAACAAAATCAAGGGTTAAGAAAATTTCACAGAATACACCGTCTACAACAGCAGCATGGATGCATACGCAAGCCAGGAGATGCACAAATTAGTATTTTGTATTATTTCACAAACAAGTATATGTTTTAAAACATTCATAACTGTGTTCGTGTTTTACATTTATAGTTTTTAATAACTAAATTTATACAATAACAATAATTATGAAAAAACAATTAAATTTCGCGATCTATAATGCAGAATAATAACTCCTGTATAGTAGTCCCATACTTTCACATTTGCAACTCAATGACACTGATAGCCTGTCAAAAAAGTCTAGTGGCTGGGAATGAGCTTTTTACAGTGTCTTGTCTAACGTTACAGTTGTTTTCTTGTGTTTACATACATGAATATGAGAACGTGATTTCCTAAAGTTACATACCAAAAAATAACGCTAGTGGAATAACTACAGCCGTCACAATCATCAATCTCATATGAAGTGATCGGGATGACATGTGCAGGCGTTGAACACTGTTTCAAAAGCCAAGAGGAAGGGATAGGGGTAAAAAAAAAAAATGGGATTGGGCCTATTTTAGCGTACCCAAAACTGAAAAAGTTATGCTATTGATTTCTAACCCTTACGTCCTTCCAAACCACTGAGACCTTCATCGGAACACAAATGAGGACATTTTAGGTGAAATCTGAGAGTCTCTCATTCTCCGTAGATAGCAACAGTCCAGGCATCCTCAAAATAGACTATATGCCTTCACTTGTTCAATCAGAATATTAGGAAGCTATGAAAAATCCTCAACTAATTACGCACATATAACCTGAATAATTTGTTTATGTGCCATGCTTGGGTGCACCTTTGACGTATTAGTTTAAATGCTCCTATGCTTTGTTTTAAACAGAAGAAGTTACACGCATGGGCATCTGGAGAGGTATGTCACTGCACAGTGCTCATGAACATGCCCAATATACTGACACAGAGGAAAAGAAACTGTACAATAAGTCATTACTTTTGCTTTATGCAAGCACAAAAGTATTCTTGTAGCTTGAAATTATTCCATTTGAATCACTGAAAGAATATAGTCTGTTTTGATCATGTTTTTCTAGAGTTGGGACTGTTGCCGTCAGTGGCCGTCAGCCGTCAGATTTTACCGAACATTTTTGTGCTCAGGGGTTTGGAATAACATGGGATGAGTAATTAATAACACAATTTTCCTTTTTGCGTAAACTAACCCTTTAAAAGTGCCACAAACCATCCAACCAGTGCACGCCAGCTAGGCCTACATCTCTCAGTTGCATAAAGCAAAAAGTCACAGATGATTAGAGTAATAAATAATAATCAGCTCACACAATTCCTGTAAATCGTGTTGTTTATTCACCAACTGAGTGCTTACTACATTTTTGCGTGAACAATTCATTATATTTGAACAGTTGTCCAAATTAACGTCCTGTAAGTGTTTCATAATGGACACTTAACGATACAAGAGGATCTTACATGCCTCAGTGGCATTTATGCATATATGAGCATTAGATGCAATCCAGAGAAAGAACTCTTCCTGTCAGCGATAAGATTATTTCAAGTTGATTTAGAATGTATTTATTGCATTTTACATTTCAGTTTTTTTTTTTTTTTAACAAAAAGTATATACATTTAGTCAGTCAAGGAAAAGGCAAGAAAAAAATCTCTCATTTGTCCCTGTTGATTGTTTAAATTTAGCTTTTTTTAATAACATGCAGAAGAGTGATAGCTGAAGGCAAAACAAATGTTTAGCTAATATACAAGTTTTAAAAATAAACTTTTCTTTTTGCTGAGGAGTACAGTATAATAGGAAATGTCAGGCAGAGGGGGACATTGAAAAACTGGCTGTAGAAGGTGGGCCACAAAAAAAGCAAAAAAGATTCAAAACACATGGCCTAATTGATAGGATTATGTTCAATAAAAATAGTAATACATTTTTTTATAATATCTGTTTAATCTTCAACAAGCATAATTTTAAATGTTATTTTGAGGGTAAATTTGTCAGGCAATAATTGTGTGATTAAATCGTTCATATTTAGTCCTTGTTATTATTGTCATAAATGAGAATCAGCATGGGGGTGGCACAGTAGCTCAGTGGTTAAAACTGTCACCTCATAGCAAGAAGGTAGCTGGTTCGAGCCCTGGTCCCCGTGTTTATGTGGGTTTCCTCCAGGTGTTCTGGTATCCCCCCACAGTCCAAAGACATGCGGTACAGGTGAATTGAATAAACTACACTAGCTGTAGTGTATGAGTGTGAGAGTGTACAGGTGTTACCTAGTACTGGGGCATCCGCTGTGTAAAAAATATGCTTGATAAGTTGGTAGTTCATTCCGCTGTGGCGACCTCTGATAAATAAAGCGACTAAGCTGAATGAAAATGAAATGAAATGAGAATCAGCATGGCTGGCTGCTAACATGGCTTTTGTTTTGTATTTGTTTCGTTTTACATTTACAGGGATGAACATTCAGTCCGCAGAATTTCTCATGAGCCCCTGAAGATTTGGTTCGATGTGAATGACTAAATTTACGTATAAAAATGAAAATATTCAATTGTTAAAATGGTTTTGTTTGTTTGTTTTAATGTATTATTGCACTTTATTAATTATGTAATAAAATATATAAAATATCAAATAGTGCAATCATTTAAACAAAACTAAAATAACTAAATACAAAGAAAGATTTTTAATATTGAAATAAATGTTACAAATATACATTTAAAACTTTCTTTAAATATATATATATATATATATATATATATATATATATATATATATATATATATATATATATATATATATATGATGTATAGTAGATCACATGTGATACAGTATCTTAACTGATGCTGTTGAGACAGCATTTATGGCTATGCTCAAGATCCCGCAGACAGTATGAGCAGGCCTTGGGGGCTCATAGGCTGCATTCAGACCCCCTGCAGAGCACTTTGACTTTGAGAGGATGCAAGTTGTTCAGACTTCTCCACCAGCCCCTCCTCTCCACCCACCTCAAATGCCAGGCGCCAGCTAAGATGCATCTTCACACAGACAGCTTGGCGACGTCAGTTCTAATGGCCCTTATCTTAATCTGCTTTAAAAGCATCCTGCAATTCCACAAGATCTTTTCACCTTTCCTAGCCCACATTTAATAAGCAGGCCCTTACAGCTGTTTAGCCTGTCTTGTCATGAGGTCATGCCAAAAAGCATGGGCCAATATTGTTAACAGGGGTCCAACTGAGACACGTTGAAAGACCAAAACCACATGCTAAGAGGAAAATCTGACAACCTAACATGTAAACAGATATTTTTGATGATCTTAATCGAGCAAAAGTCATATTCAGTCAGGATATTAATCCATTTAAAGTTCTACAAATATATATATATATATATATATATATATATATATATATATATATATATATATATATATATATATATATATATATATATATATATATATATATATATATATAATTATTATTATTATTAAAGAAATATGTTAATGAATAGAGGTGACAAAAAATTAGAAAGGTATGATGAAATTTCAGTTAATGGCTGTTTGCAATACTATATATTTTTGAAGTATGAGTTTTAATTTGATTTGATTTATTTGTTTATTTATTTTGAACAAAAAGTCATAGATTTAATGATAATTTAAAACCAAAGTTTTGTAGTCACATTCTCAAAGTGGAGTATATACTCTGAATTTTACAACAGGATCCACGCATGTTTGTTTGTTTAAATGCCATGCCAGCTTCTATTGCTATTTCCAAGGTGAGAAAATGTATACTGCACTTAGACAAGCGGTTATTTAAATGTTATTGTTGCTGTATTTAGTTTAACAGTGTAAAAAATCTCTTCCTAAGAATAAACTGGATAAAAAACTCGCATAACTAAAGCAAACATAATTCATAAATAAGATGTTTTTACAAAAGGGAACACATGGGAGGATCTTCTCCTAGTTTTAAAAACTAGTGTCATCCTAGAGTGACCGATTCGACAGTAATCCCACTGAATGCACGGGTTGAAAAGTTTATAAAGGTTTTTATTTCCAACATTGGGGCTTATTTCATTGAGTTTATTTCTTATATGCAGATTGCCATTTGTTTTTTGCATGACAGTAGTCAACAGTTTAAAAGTAAAAAAAGATAAAAATGCATTTTTACAAAGGCTCCTTATGTTTTCTTTCTATTTGGTGTCACCAAATTTCATTAAAACTATTTTCTCCAAGCAGTCTTTACTTCAAACTCTCATCCAGTACCTGTTTGGTGCAGGGTCATGAATGATTTGTAGCCAAAAGAAAGAGCAGAGGAGGCCTGTTACTCAAGACTTTGTATAGTGTCATGTGTTTGCATGCACTGTATACAACAGAAAATAATTAATTGAACTTAAAGCTTTCACCAAATAATTATAAATAGAACAGATTTTTTTGATTAATGTATTATGACATATACAGTTGAAGTCAGAATTATTAGTCCCTCCCTTTGCTTTTTTCTTTCTTTTTTAAATATTTCCTAAATAATGTTTTACAGAGCAAGGCAATTTTCACAGTGTATTGGGTAATATTTTTTATTCTGGAGAAAGTCTTATTTGTTTTATTTCAGCTAAAATAAAAGCAGTTTTTAATCGTTTAAAGACCATTTTAAGGTCAAAATTATTAGCATCTTTAAGCTATTTTTTTCAATAATCTACAGAACAAATCATCATTATACAATAAATTGCCTTATTACCCTAACTTGCCTAGTTAACCTAACTAACCTAGTTAAGCCTTTAAACATCACTAAGCTGCATATGCATTATAAATGACTTATTAAAACTATTATGTTTAAAAATGTGTTGAAAAAAATCGTCTTTCTGTTAAACAGAAATTGGAGAAAAAAATAAACAGAGGAGCTAATAATTCTGACTTCAACTGTAAATGAGGAACATGAAAAGCAATATTCCAAAAGCAATTCCTCTTAAACACATTATTGTGTTATTCAGAATAAAGTAAATGATTAGAATACTGGTGTCCATGTAACCTACACACTGATAGTATTGGGAACTTAAAAGCAGTGTGACACAATTGGTGTCATACTGCAGGGACAAATAGCCACATACACACACACACGCACGCACGCACGCACGCACGCACGCACACATGCACACACGCACACACATGAGATATACAGATCAAAGAAAAGTGTTGAGGGGTGTCTGGACGGGACACTCAGGCTCCAGAACATGCAGAGTCTCCAGTGAGTCCCTAAACTGCTCAATTTTCAGATTAAATATTAATCCACATGGAACGTTCATACATGAACATGATATACAACAGGGAATCTATGTGGTCAATATATGGAGAAACTGATTCTAGGGTTAAAGTTGGGGTTGCACACTACATTCATTGCAGGCTAAATACGCTGAAATATTAAATATATAGGAAGCGTAGATGAAGAACACACAAGATGAACATGTACATCTGAGACAACAGAAAAAGTTAATCATCCTCTCTAAGGGATGACAGGCAACTTGAATAGGGTTGAATTATTCATACGCTAAACGTAACAGACAATGAGGAACAAAGTATTTTTCAATGGCTTTCAATAATTGAGCCTGTTACCTGAAAAAGGATACAGAAAAACCGTAAGGCAGCACTCAAAGGTTTTGTTCATTATCCATAATACATTAAAGCTATGTATTAGCGCATATGGTCATCGTCTGACCACTGTTATTGAACTCTGAAACAGCGAGTTCTTGCGTTATGGCTTTGTAGATCCGGGATGTGAGACAGCAACCACAGTCTTACACAGCACACATATTATAATTTGATGGGGTTCTGAAGGAAACATCAGCATGTTTTCAGAAATACAAAGCTGTGGTCTCTAAGGCCTCCCAGTGGCAGTTTTGTAGAGCTGCAGTATCAAACTGACACACTCACTTTCAGCAAAACCCTTTGTTCAGAATCCTATGTTTGTTTGAACTCTTTATCATCTAAATATGCATACTTTCTAGTGTAGAGTAGCAATATATTGATCTGAGTGAAAAAATAATCTATTGTATTGCCTCAGTTCACATTTTATAGCCTTATTATTATTCCAACCATTAGCACTACACACACACACACACACACACACACACACACACACACACACACACACACACACACACACACACACACACACACACACACACACACACACACACACACACACACACACACACACACACACACAGGCTTATTCCAAAGTGGATTAAATTAATTTATATCCTCAAAATTCTACACACAATACCCCATAATGACAATGTGATAAAAGATTTTTTGAAATTGTTGTAAATTTATTAAAAATAAAAAAACAGAAAAATCACATATACATAAGTATTCACTGCCTTTGCTTAATACTTTGTTAATGCACCTTTGACAGCAATAACAGCCTCAAGTCTTTTTGAATATGATGCCAAAAGCTTGGCACTAGGCATGGGCCAGTAAGATTCTGACGGTATAAAACCTTGGATATAAATATCATCGTTTCACGGCATCAAGGTTATGTGCTCACTGATTTTCAGTACCTCTTAAGCTCTGTCGGGTTGGATGGGAAGTGACGATTTACAGCCATTTTCAGATCTCTTCAGAGATGTTCGATAGGATTTAGGTCTGGGCTCTGGCTGGGCCACTCAAGGACATTCACCGAGTTGTTGTGAAGCCACTTCATTGATATTTTGGCGGTGTGCTTTGGGTCACTGTCCTGCTGGAAGAGGTCAAGATCTCTATGAAGCAGGTTTTCATTCAGGATGTCTCTGGATATTGCTGCATTCATCTATCCCTCCATCCTGACTAGTTATCCAGTTCCTGCAGCTGAAAAACCACCATGCTTCACTGTAGGGATGGTATTTGCCTGGTAATGAGCAGTGCCTGGTTTCTCCAAACGTAACGCCTGGCATTCACTTCAAAGAGTTTAATTTAGTCTCATCAGACCAGAGAATTTTGATTCTTATGGTCTAAGAGTCCTTCAGATGCCTTTTGGCAAATTCTAGGCAGGGAGTGGCATCCGTCTGGCCACTCTAAGATACAGGCCTGATTGGTGGATTGCTGCACAGATAGTTGTCCTTTCTCCTCTCTCGACAGAAAACCGCTGGAGATAAGACAGAGTGACAATCAGGTTATTGATCACCTCCCTGACTAAGGTCCTTCTCCCCCGAGATGGCCGGCCAGCTCTAGGAAGAGTCCTAGTGGTTCCAAACATCTTCCACATATGGATGATGGAGGCCATAGTGCTCATTGGAACTTTCAGAGCAGCAAAATTGTTTCTGTAACCTTCCCAGCCTTGTGTCTCGAGACAATTCGGTCTCGAGGGTTTACAGAAAATTTCTTTGTCTTCATGCTTGGTTTGTGCTTTGATATGCACGGTCAACCCTGGGACCTTATGTAGACAGGTGTATACCTTTTAAAATCATGTCCAATCAACTGAATTTATCACAGGTGAACTCCAATTAAGCTGCTGAAACATCTCAAGAATAATCAGTGGACACAGAACGTACCTGAGCTTAACGAATAGCTGTGAATACTTATGTACATGTGATTTTTCAGCTTTTTTAATTGTAATAAATTTGCAACAATTAAAAAAATAATCTTTTTGTCTTTATGGGTTATTGTGTGTAGAATTTTGAGGAAATAAATAAATTTAATAAATTTGGTAATTAGGCTGTAACATTAAAAAATGTGGAAAAAGTGAAGTGCTAGGAATACTTTCTAGATGCACTGTATACCTATATTATATATATAACAGACTATTGCTCCGGTGCGTTAGTTATGTTTAGGTTTGATATAGCTTTAATATAGGTATAATATGGCTCCAGTGCTAATATATATATAGGTATAATATAGCTCCAGTGTTGATTTAACATTTATGATGATGTTTATTTTTTTAGCACTGGGGTCCCGCGAGACACAACATTTCACTGCAGTGTATATCCACACATGTAAAGGAATGAAAATTAAGTGCAACTTGACTTGTGTGTACCTTGTAAGATGGCAGGAAGCATAGGACCCCTCGACTCACTGTATGGCACACTTTCAACAGCAAGGCTCCTACTTCATCCTGGAAAGCAAATGTCTCTGCATGCTGAAATGTGGCGCAAAGTTTACGACCCTGAGGCCCTGCACCAATAGTACCAACCCAGACCTGTGACATAGACACAAATATTATAGAAGACAGAATTTAACAATTGATTCTACTGTTCAAATGTTGAAGTCATTAACATAAAAAAAAAAATATATATATATATATATATATATATATATATATATATATATCATACAGTGAAGACAAATAAAGTCAATGTAGAGAATAAAACAACGTGTTTTTAAATAATGTTCTTCATTAAAAAAACACTTAACAAACATTTAGGTTGGTAACACTTTAGAATAACTATCCGTTATAACTAGTTAATAGATCATTAATAAACTGTTAGTAAATGGGTTAAAAATGGCTTGTTAAATAAAAGTTAATAGTTTGTTCATTACTTATAACTGTGCCTCATAGATAGCCAACAGATAACTTACAAGCTGTTAGTTAACAAGTTATAAATGACTTGTTAACTTTATTTTAATGATTTATAACGATACCTAATAAATTAGAAACAGATAATGAACAAGCTGTTAGTAAATTACTTACTAAAGACTTGTTAAGTAAAAGTAAATAGTTTATATATG
Organism: Danio rerio; assembly: GCF_052040795.2. Taxonomy (NCBI): domain Eukaryota; kingdom Metazoa; phylum Chordata; class Actinopteri; order Cypriniformes; family Danionidae; genus Danio; species Danio rerio. The sequence continues at coordinate 30,208,326 of NC_141035.1, forward strand.
TTATTGGGACGTTATTATAGTTGCAACTATTCTTCATTTATTAACTGTTAGTAAATGAGGAATAGTTGCAACTTTAGAATAACATCCCAATAACATACATAAGCTAATAACTAACACTTAACCAATCTATTAACTTACACTTTACCAATCTGTTGTTCATAGTTTGTTAACAATCTACAAATACCAGTGAAACTTTGTTGAACAGCAAATGGATGGAATAAGTTCAAGTTCAACAAAAGTTTAACTGGTGTTAGTAGATTGGAACAACTGATATGTGATTTGTGAGTTAATATATTAGTTAAGTGTTAGTTATTAGCTTATGCATGTTGTTGGGATGTTATTCTAAAGTTGCAACTATTCCTCATTTACTAACAGTTAATAGATGAAGAATAATCACAACTTTAGAATAACGTCCCAGTAACATATATACACTATTAACTGATACTTAACAAGTCTTCAGTAAGTAATTTACTAAGAGCTTGTTGATGATCTGTTACTAATGTATTAGGTATAGCTATAATCATTAAAATACAGTTAAGAAGTCATTTACAACTTGTTAACTAACAGCTTGTAAGTTATCTGTTGGCTATCTATAAGGCACAGTTATAAATAATTAACAAACTATTACATTTTATTTAACAAGTCATTACTAACCCATTAACTAACAGTTTATTAATGATCTATTAACTAGTTATAACGGATAGTTATTCTAAAGTGTTACCTTTAGGTTTTACATATACGATAAGAACATATTAATGAAAAAACTGCAATAATATTTCACAACCTTTCAGTTTTTATAGTTTTTTTTTGAGTTACAATATTCACAATATTTACTGTATTTTTAACAAATGAATGCACTTATTAATTCATCCATTTATTAATATATACTCAATCTACTTTATTAACAAAAAAAAAAAAACTCTTAAGAGACTTAAAAATATTTAAAAACTTCACAAACAGTTGATATTAAAGTTCTACAAATAAGATCATTCTGTAGTTCAACGTGTAGAAGTGTTTGACCTGTGACTTGTTGATGACATGATTGGCCTCCAGCTGGATGGAAAATTTGATGCCCAGTTCTGAGGAAAAGGAGCCCATAGGAGAGAGGGTTCCTGAAGTGAGCACGATACTCCGCACTGTACTGCTCAGATCTGAAAATGCCTGTAATGACACGCGTCACCAATCACAACAAGCTTCCAGTTCATTCTCACACTGATAATGTAAAAAAAAAGAAAAATGTTGAATTTAAAAGAGCTATAACAGTTGCTCTCACCACAGCAGGGTTGAGGCACCAAAAGCTTAGTGTGTGCACTAGTGTTTTGGTGCGGTTGCTTTGTCGGCGACGATGGGGTCGTGCAAAAAAGCCCTGCGCATCTGGCAGGTCCTGCTGGGTGGTCCACATGTAGCTCTGCTGGAGGGCCACACGGTAATCATCTGCAAACCTGTACAGGGAAAATGAAAGAAAACCAACACTTAAACGTTGATTTACAGGATTCTGAGACATTAGGTGGCTTACTAGAACATGCAGAAGACACTTCATTTCAGCATTTCAGCACAGTGAAATAAAGTGCCAACAACGAATATGGAGGACTGTGACATTAGATTACTAACCTTTATCATCCTGCATTTTCCAAGTATGAGATAATAAAGATAGATTTTTATTTTTAACAACATTACCAATATATTTGTTTTTTCATTGATTATTTCAAACTATTCCTTTAAACACTTACTGATTCAATCATTTAACATCGATTTGTAAATACATTACAAAACATATTTTCAGATAAATTTCAATTGAATATTTTGAGACCAAGTATTGTAACAAGTCAAAAATGTCACAAATTGATGGAAAGACAATGTCATGGCTTTCTTCAACAGATTTCAAATAATTTGACAAAAAGGTAATTAGAATATGGAAATTATTTTTACGCATCTCTCAGCAAAAAGTGCGGTTGTTTCTAAGTATTTTTTTTTGTCATTTCAGGTGCAAACACAGGGTATATGCAGGAATCCTAATGGTAATTTCAAAACCTTTTTAAGACTTTAAAGACCATTTCAGAATATGTTAAGACCTCATCACCACTTCAAGTTGTAATCAGTATTAAACCTTTCACTTAATAAACAGCTGTTGATAAACAGTTGTAGTTAAATAAACAAATGGAACACAACCATGCAACAGAACTCAGATAAGCTCAGAAGAAAGAAAGCTTGAAAGAATAAATTATGCGGTTGTTTTGGCTTCAGCCACTGTTTAAACTCGTCTTTTTCCAACCAGGAGTACGCAGGCTTACATTTTCCCATTTTGCCATCTGCTTTGCTCTATGGGTTTGCTACATGTGGAGTCACATCACCTTCCCGCATTTGTCGCAAAAACATGACATAACCCGGACAATGGAGTTTGGCCGGACGCGCCCCGGCCTGAACCAATCGCGTGGATTGAGCTCACCGTTGTTAACATTAAGAGGAAAATAAATGTATTTATGCTCTTTTGGGGTCAAACACTTTAGACAACGCTTGAACAGAATTTAAGACCTCGTAAAAACATGATTAAGATTTTTTTTATAACTTTTAAGGGCCCTAATTTTGTCATAATTAATTTATCAATTTTTAATACACCACGGACACCCTGAAATATATGCACTTTACATGCAGTTACATTAGAAGTCTTTTCTCAGATAATTCATACTTAAAGCTCAATTTCTCAAAAATCAACACATCAAATATTGCTATTATTATAACTAAATTAATAATTTTCTTTTTGCAGCTTATTTTGAATTTGTAGTTCTCCTTTAAACTGAACACTTAAACCTTTTTTAAACTTTAAGAAGTCCACTAGCATAACGCCATAAAGGTGGACTAGAAGCTATAAAACTCCTATTCCCATTTCAAGGAGTCTTTAAAAATCACTGCCAAAAACCTTTTTAGAGATAGTAAGGTAAGAAGAATGATGGGTAGTTTGTGATAATGACCTGCAATTTTGTCTGAAAAGAAATTCCAGCACCATAAAGAGGCTTTTGAGCATTGACTGAGTGTTGGAGCTGATGGTGGGAACCTGCACAGTCTCTTCTCTCCCGTTCACTAGCCCGACTCGCTCCTCCTTCTCCAGCACCGCTGCCAGGTTTTTCTACACAAAGCAGACACAAATAAGATAACAAAAAAAGGGGGCAAACTGTTAGTATACTCTTCTGGTCAAAGGAGAGGAAGATGCACGGAAGAAGAATACCTGCAGCAAAGGAAAGGTGTCTGCTGTAATACCAAGGCCACGGAAGATGCCAAGAACCTCCACACCCGTCCACACCTTACAGGAAGACTCATATTCACGTTCCTCTAAGCCACCACAGCTTTCCTGCACCCAACTACAATAAATAATGAACACAAACATAACTGATCTCATTCAAGTCTTTTAAAGAGCAATATTTGGATTATTTAGCTCCTTATTAGATACCTTTTTTATGTATTTGCTTATTTTGTCATTTATATATCCTAGTGGTGTAACGAAACACAAATCTCACAGTTTGGATAATTTTACGGTTTTTTTTTTGAGTCACAGATCAGACCATTTTTCAGATCAGCAAAACAGGGAGAAGACAATGTCATTTCCTTTAATTTATACAAAAATTATTACTGCAAAACCCATTAGTTTTAATAAACAGAACTTAGAACCTGTATTTTTAATAAAAATAGAAATCAAGAAAAAAACTATTTAAAAAAAGGAAAATATTCAAAATAGAAAATTATCTTTGTTACTGTTGCTGATAATGCTAAATATAGACATCTACCATCTTGTACAACAGATCATATTTATTTTCAATTAATGATTCAACAATTCACACATTCATGTTTCATTATAGTTGTATTCAGTGACATTATTTTAATGGTTGTTTGTCGCCACCTATTAGTTACACAATGTAATTGCTACAACATTCACCAGCGTCAAGTTCCATTAAACAGTGATTTTAATCTTTACCAAACTCATCAGTGTATATCTAAACTATAAACTGTTCTCCCGGTACTTCTTTGTCATTTAATTGTTTGTAACGAACTGGAAAAATGTAAAACCTGTATCCCTCTCAGCGCTTTGAAGTTATAACAATCCTAACAAATACAGTAGGGTTTCAGGACTATGTGCTTGAACCCCTAATTAATCTGTGGATCATGTGCGTTCCTAACTGTGGGTTGTGATCCGCACTGATCATGGACTAATCCCCTAATATATCCATTCACTTTTTACACCAATTAACAAAATATATATTTTTGTTAATTTTAAATAACAAAAGGTAAAAAAAAAGATATTAAAGCGATATTTCACCAAAATAATTTAATTTGGTCATTATTTACATACATTACTTGTAACTAGAAGATATTTTGAAGAAAGTGTTCCTACTATAAGTCAATGGTTACAGGTTTTCAGCATTCTTCAAAATATCTTCTTTTGTGTATAACAGAAGATAAAGTTGTAAATGTTTGAAACCACCTGAGGGTGAGAAAAAAGTCAGAACATGTGTGTGAACTATGCATTTAACACTGGATTACATTTCTAAAAACCTGTGTGCTTCCATTAAACAAACCTCTGAATAAACCTCTTTGTCTGTTTAAGCAAAAAGCAGTACAGATCAAAAAAAAAAAAATGCTTATTATTTAATTCTAAGTAACTAATTATTTGAAGAAATATCCACATGCTAAAATTGTTATCATATAAAAGAAGCCTGATAAAAATACCTTGGTCACATTTAAAATAAGTTATAAAAACACTCATTAAACTAGGATTTATGTCATATTAATTATTATCAAGACATTCAGCCCATTCTTTTAACCACATGTCATTTATACAGTAAAATAATCCCTATTAAACACTAATTTCAGATTGGCATGAGAAAGCTGATCCGTGAAATATTTATGATAAATCACATTATAAATGCCACACTTCATACAATGTAAAACATTGAGTAAAAAAAGTGTTCATACTTGGTGAGGCTGCAACAGAAGGCCAACAGAGGCCTGTGTTGATCACGCCGAATGTTGTGTGTCACCATTCCATCGATCTCATCACGTGCCAGCAACAGCTGAGCTTGGTTCAGGGTGAAACTAGCACTCTCACGGGCACAGTCCTCGATGTTATGAGCTTCGTCCAACACCACAATCTGCTCCTTCAAATTGATTTCCATCTGGCAGAGGAACGGCACGACAGTTATCAACAGATGGGAGCATACTATATAAAAATCCTTAAAACATCTTACCATGTGTCTTTAATCTTATTTGAAGACTTTAACGAAATACTTTAAAACAAGGTTGGACTATGTCCAAAAGTAAGACATTCTACAAGTCAATCTCTATCACTGCAATGAGATAAGAATATGGATTTTTCTTCTTTCTACTGACGTTATCTGATAATATCACATGTAGTAAAATGTCAATATTGTCAAAAAATATTAAAATTGAAAGTAATTGTAATATTAATTGTAATATTTAAAGGGGTGGTCAGAGTGTAATTTTAAGGCTTGATTGTGTTTATAAGATACAAATAAGATACAAAAAGATGCTCATGCTTCGTTTGTAGAAAATCACCTAATTTTTTTCAAATATCTTACTTTGATTATATGCAGCTACTCTGCTAACATAAAAAACGACTGTCATATTTAATAGTTCCTCTGTAAGGCATATCACTTAAGAGGCTCTGATTGGTCAGCTAACATAATGTACTGTGGTTCGCGGATTGGCTCCACATCACCAGGAAAGCGTCACGCATCCACAAGCACTCACTTTGCCTCTGCTGTGTTAATACTGTCAGTCAGAGTAACTGTTAGCAGTACCTGTTTGAGCCCTAATCAGACAGAAAATAAAAAGGATGAACCTTATGCCTGCTCTCTAAAAGAAAATCTGACAAGTGTCTGTATCGATTGAAAATAGGTTGTGGCTTCTTTAAGAGAGATTCAACATTTTTTGTATGTGTGTGTGTGTGTGAATAGTCTGTAGACGCATGTAACACTAGAACAGCATGTGTGCAGGACTGATGTTAATGTACTTTTTTCTGATGCTTAAATTAAGTTATTTTTCTGTAATATACATTGATGCTGTTGACAGAATAATAAAGCGCAAGATATGGAGTGCAATCTGTGTAAGCTTTGATTGATTTTTCTGCTGCAACACGAGTTAGACGAGCTATCCTGTATTGTTTTTACCCAACTCAACGCGTTACATGTCTTTCACATATATTCTGAATAAGCATGTGTAAGTAATATAAAACATTCAAATATCTTTTGTAAGTTCATTATCTGAGATGTAAAAGCAGGGAAAGTGTAGAGAGGTGTTTACAGCAGTTTGATGGATAAATATGAATTTGTAGCTAAATTGTTAGCTGGGTCGGTCAAACAGCATTTGCCATTGTTTACATACTTTCTACAACATACCGTTAATGCTAGACACAGTTTATGTCATGGTTCAGTTTTAACAAATTAAAGACCTTTACAGGTTGTGGCTGACAATCCACAGCTTCTACTTGTTGGAGCTGCTCCTTTAAGGAGTTTTTAGCTGAATCCAGCACTGAACTGGGATAGACTCTGGAAGTTCTTCTTTATTTAATGCTAGCTATATATATATATATTTTTTTTTTTTTTATAATTCTCTAGAACATAATTCAAATAAAGTGTGAGCACTTCTCTTTCTTTGTCATGTCCTTTGGAGGCGGTCAGCAGGCATCACTTTAGTACTCAGTGTAACATGATCCATCAGAAATCATTCTAAAATTATGATATGGTAAATATTATGGTATATGGCAAATACAAACAAAAATATTACTAGTGGAAATGAGTGATTTTTCTTAAAAAACTGGATTCTTAAATGTACAGAAAGAAAAAAAATCATCATTTTATTACAACATTAAAAACAACAACAAAAATGCTGTTTTAATCCAAAACAATGCTACGTATATCTGTGACCATCTGTTAAATGCCATATTAAAGTGTAAAGTGACCATTCCCATTACAATTTTAAACTATAAACTGGAAGTATTCTATAAAAAACAAATGAATAAAACAGCCCTACTATAATCCTTAGAAGAAACTATGTATACTCTTTATATAATAAAACTTATGGAAAGGTTTATGGTTTGCTTCTTACACTTTCACGAATGAGGGGGTCCAGCAAGTAGTTGTATGGACAGAAAACAATGCAGGCCTCTTGCATGAGCTCCCGAGCTGCATAGTAAGCACAAGACCGCAGTTTACCACCAAGACGCACCAGTTCTTCAATGTCCCAGGCCTGGTGTAGACCATGAACCCACTGTAAAGTGCTCTGATCACGCATTTTATGGACATTGTGGTAGTACCGGCATGACCGACCCTGAAAAGACATTAACATAAGCATATTTTATTGAAATGAAATATCACAATAAATTTATTTCAATTTTCCTTACAGCAAATCATTAAAATGGAACTAAAATGTAAGAGTAAAAACTCTTTTTTTAAAGGCTCAAATGAAACTACCAGTGTGGAACGCACAATACAAAACTCATATTTATGTTACCCTTAAAGGTCCTGTTTGAAATGTGCATTTTTTATTCTATGTTTAATGTAATCTCAAGTGAAACACAAAAAGAGGGTGGGACAGCGTAGCTCCTCCCCTTTTAAAAAACAGCCAATAGCATTATGTTTTATGACAGCTCTGCAAGTGAGAGGGGTTAAGCTCATGCGCATCAAATAAAAAGCAAATGAAAAACATCTTGAAGGGGCGGGACATGTCAGATACTAGATAGCATTTGATTGATCAAGATTTGATGAGAAACTGTACGAGGCGTCTTGTAAAAAAAGTTTAATCATTTAGGTGTAAGTGACACACTGCAAGCTTTAGATTTTTTAATCTGGTTTATATTTTCTAAACGTAAATTTTGTCACTATTTTGGAGAACACTAGCTTTTAGATATCTTTAAGACTAACATACTCATAATAACATGTAAAAAAACTATTTTAATTTCATGGGACCTTTAAGCGCAGTTGGTAAGATATCTAATGTTAGGCTGGTTCTTTTGCTGCAATGGGTAAATGAGTAAGAATAACAAATGGCAGAAGTTAACTGTCAAACTGCTTGCACTTCAAAGCCATGTGTTCATAACAATACATTAAAATAATATGATAAGAAAAAAAACTGTTAGCAACATCAATCCTCATATCAAGTTGCTCTGAATGTCTAAAAATGAATGAAAGTCTCAACATACGCAGAATGGCAAAGCACATTTTTATGTGCAAAATAAGCTGTATAAGCAAGCAACTCCATGGTTGTAGACTTACAGTAAATCCCACTAAATGAAAATGAGCGGTTAGTTTTTGCATTAAATTAGTATTTAGATGGGTCCTTATCTGTTGCTACAAACAAAGTGATATCACTTTCACATCCTCAAGATAAATGTTTTTATGTTCATTTACGTATGGCTTTGCCTGCAGAAAAGGGAAGCATATGTGCATTGTTTTGCAATTCACAGAGCCCTGGAACATCCTGCTGAAAGGCTGATAGCAGCTTCCAGTACACATATTCAAAGAGGGATTAGCCATCAATGGAAGCACGGGATAAACGTCAACCCGATCATGCCATTTTTATCCCCCTGTCTTCTAACTCCTATGAAGGTGATGATGGCACCGCTGAGGGATGTGCGACCTAACGACAAGTGTCTGAAAAGCCTGCGCTCTTCAGCTATTCAGCAGGGCCAGGATAGCAGAATAAAGACTCTTAGCGGGGCTCATAGGGGGATATAAGAGATGGGGCCCGAGGGAGAATGAGGAAAACGACAGCTCATTCTCTCCTCTTTCCGAACGGGGTTGTCGGGATGGTCTTCCCCCACTTTCATGTGCAGCAGCATGACAGTGGACAGGTGAGTGGGCACCTGTGGTGACAGCGTAATAGGTATCATTATGCGTGCTGCCCAATGGTCAGAGAATAAGCAACACTGACAATACTGAATCTCCTGCTGGAACAAAGTGCGTTTGAAGCCTCTGACAAGGCTGCACAACAAAAAGGTCTGTATGACTGATTGGGGATATTATCGCCTGCAACTGTTCTCCACAGCTTTGGTGATGGAGATTAAGTTTGTGTAACCTTAAAGCAAGGGTTTGTGTTTCAGAGTCGGCAGCTCATCTTCTTTTCTTTCGACAGTGTTACAGTGAAAGAAGAAGAGGGTTCACAGAATAAGTGGCCACACTTGCTGTTTGGCCTGCAGGCCACTGTGAAGATCAGGAAACCAGGTGTTTGGTTCCACAGTGAAGGTCAATCTCCGTTCACAAGATCCAGTTCAAGACTTTCAATGGCTAACAAATTCACGATGGGTTGATCACTACTTAGGCCAAACACTCCAAGATGACACTGGGCACAGGCCATGACCTGTACACTTAGGTGGTCAGTGGACAGAGAACAGGGAAGATTACACACAAAACTATACACACACACACAAAATTATCATCACATACAAATTTAAAATTCGTCAGTGCATGAGAATTATATCGAAAGTAATGAAACTAAGTAATGCATTAAGGATGGCTCAGACAGAATGCGGTTTTCATTTTACGTCTTCTTACCTCAGGAATGTAATATATATGATATGGGTGTTCTGGAATGAAGAAAGTCATCATTCATATTTAAAAATGGTAAGTAATCGGTACATTGTTTACAGGTTCAATCCATTTCTAGTCAGAAATTATAAATGAGGGACTGCATTTATTTAGGTGAACAATTAATTTCTGCTTGTGCATTTTTTTTCTTGGTTATTATAAATTACCTTATTCTGGAATGGCATTCTTTGTCTGGTTGTACAAGTTTGAAAGCTTAGGCAAAATATCCTTAACCTTAAAACAGTAAGTTTGCTGTGAGTGAAAAATTATTGATTTATTAGGAACTTCTGTAACACTTTATAATAACTACACACTATGAACCATTTATTAAGCATTAGCAAACAGTGAATGAATTATCTGTTAAGCATTAACTCTGCATTACTAAAAGTTAGTAAGCAGTTTATACTGTAACTGCAGCTACAAATGCTCTATTGTTGACTTATAACCACATCTACAATGTGCTTAATAATTGTACTTTAAAGTCAGGACTATGTATGCTTTATAAATCCCTTAAAAATTACAAATTAAGGCTCAGTTGTATTCTAAACAGAAAAAAAGAAAATAAACTACTTTATTTATTTCTATTCGCTTGAATATACACAAATGAAACTGTGTCAAATAAAAAATAAATCTTTGTAATCTTATCTAAAACAAAATTACTGTACCGTTTAAACATTGCTAAATATCAATGAAATGTTGCATCCTATTATATTGTTAAATTATTATATTGTTGTTTTTCCAATTTTATGTTGTATTTAGACACTCCTGTTATTTAACAATGTTTAAACTATACAGTAATTTTATTTCTCTAGATAATATTGCAAAGATTATTGTTCATTCAATACCAAGCCTTTAATTGTCATTTATAAGGTATTTATAAAGCATAAATAGTCTTCACTAGATTGTCATGAAACTGCATGAAGTTGAGTTAATAAAGCATTTATTATCATACATATTAACCATCACTATATGCCTGAGTAATAGGATATACAAATGTTAATTTGTATAATTTTAATAGTTAAATAATCATTTACTAACTCATTCTGAATGATCTTTAAAACCTCCTACTACTCTTAAATACAAATGGTTTGTAAATAATGCAATACTTAATTTAGTAATGAAAAACCAACCAGTCACAAATTATGAAAGTACAATTATTAAGCACATTATAAATCTGGTTATAAGTCAATAATGCAGTATTTGTAGCTGCAGTTATAAACTGTTTACTAACGTTTATTAATGTAGAGTTAATGCTTAACAAAATATCAACTAACTAGATGCTATTGCTTAACATTCATAGTGTGTAGTTATTATAGGTGTTACCGGAACTTCCAGTTAAAACGGTCAATTGGCTCTATTTTAACGATCTAGGCGCAAAGTCTAACGCACATGGAGAAAATACATTAAGGGCATGTCTAAATCCACTTTTGCTTTTTTAAGGATGGAAAAACTCGCTTTGCACCACGGTGCATGGTCTAACAAGGTTGTGCTTATTCTCTTAATGAGTTATGGTTGTGTTGAGCATACATGCATTAAATAAACCAGAGTCTCATCTCCCATTCCCTTTGAGAGTCAGTTCTGTCACACCATGGTGCATTTGCTATTTACATGGCAGAATTTGTAAGTCAAAAAAACTGAATGCTTCACTAGCGAAAACAAATCTGCCACGCGAGGATAAGGAACAAACCATCTCCATTCGGCCTCTTTACTTTCTCTTTACTTTACTCCTTTACTTTTATAGATAAGGAAAACGGTGTTGTATGCACTCCACAGCACAGCCTACATATTTAATTTTGTTTGTTAAGATTTGTTTTAAAACTAATCTACTAACAGCAAACGAATAAATGAACAAAAATAACGAAGTGTGGTCAAAAAACACGCGTCTTATTCTTCAGCCTCTTATGGTCCAAAACCTGACAGGTGTATAAATCTAAACTTGTTTTTATTAAAACAAATATAAACAAATAATACTACTACTAATAAAAAAAACATTATACAAAAGCAAACTGTCATGAACTGAAAAAAAAAACGAGATGTAGAAGGCATGGAGGTAGTGGTTGTTATATTTATGTTAAAATAATAATTTCTGTAACATTTTAATCCTTTATTTTTCTTGTATGTAAATATTTTTGTGTATTGCTGCACATCCTGTGTGTAATAAGCAATGTGTGAGCGTTTGAATACATAGGCACAACTAACTGGTTCTGTGTTGGCCTTTACATCTGCTTTCAGCTCGTCAACAGCTGTCTATTTTAGTTGCTCAAAATAGCAACGTGCCAACAATGCTCCTTTATAGACCAACAGATCCATGAGTCCACATAGTGGTGCAAATGGATTTGCTATTTAAACAACGTGGTGGAAAACATGAAAATTACAGTTGTGCTGGTATCAAATAGCAGCAAATCACACAAAACATGTCTTGCGCTTTATCGCGCCGGGTGTATGGTAGGGTCCTTTATATTTATTCATCAGAATGATCTAAATGATCCTAAATTGATTTATTTAGTAAAATATTCTAAGAATGCCTTCTATATGTGGAAAAAAAAATTATTTGTTGAGCTGTTATAAAGTAAAGACTACAATTATAATGGGTATTTTGGGCCAAGTACATCATTTGTTGCGACCAAGAACTTTCTTTTTGATTCATCGCTACAGCCTAGGCATTTAAATAAAGGTTTTGTGAGAACCAAGTGAAAAGAATTTACTGTCTATCTTTAGGTCTTTCAAAATTCTGACACTGACAGAGTTCAAGGTTCCGACTCATAAGACGCCTTGAACTCGATGAACTCTAACTCCACACTTTTTTATCTCTCTAATGATGACAGATGAATGAAGAACCTATGCTCGAAGGTGCTTGCGATGTCACAATGTAACAGAGGAAGGGCCAACTCACATTCTTGGCCTCCAGGAACTCCTTGCAACGTTCGTTGCGGTTGGCATGAGGAACCACTTCAGGATGGACACAGGTGTGGTCTCGACTGGACAGTATCGTCATGGGCACGGTGGAGTAAAGCGTTCGTTTCAGCTCCCTAGCAATCTGTGTGATCTGCTTATGAGTCCGAGTGCCAAAGAAGATCTTTGGGATCTTTTTTTTCCCGCTTCCATCTTTGTCTTTCTCATTGTCCTTGGACATTTCAGCCATTTTTTGCCCCGCTTTGAGGTTGGCGCAAGGACAGAGAGAACAAGACACGGGGGACTGCAGGATACAAAAGAGAGAAAAACAAGTCAAGCGAAAACATTACAAAGAGCAACATCCTACATGAAACAATGCTACAGCCCTTGTTTGTCCACTTCATGAAAAGGCTTTTGTATTAGTGGTCATATAGATAATCATCCACAAAACAGGCAAATGCTAGAAGTCAAAACAGAATGACCCCAAGCAAGACTGTAATTTTAGACTATGCCATTGTTCATGCTAGGGGGCTCCTGATTGGATCTCTCTAATTGCAGCTTTCACACAAAAGGCCATGCTTGCCTGCAGCCAGCTCTAGTGGTGAAACTGATCTTGAGGATGGGATGGGGATTTTAAGTGTCCCACTTTCTCCTTTATTCATGGGAATGACACAAAACTCATGTGTTACACAGCTGATGTCAAGCAGAGCCACGGTTTCATTCTGTGGGAGACAGCGGTATTTCATCAGAGTGCTGAAATACTGCATGCATGAAGTTTTACTGCAAGTCAAGCGTTTTAACCTACAATCTAACTGAAATGTTACACCTTGAATATTTCCAGTATCATTTCATCATCTGATGGACTAGATGGCTTGAATTAGGCATGAATTAGGTTTTTGGTCACTGCTGATAGGTGGGTGCAGATGCTGTAATGACCTACTTTCTTTTCAGGTTTTCTGCACCGATTTTGGTGTAAAAAAAAGTCTGCACAGTTTCAAATATAGTTTAAAAGTTTTGGTTCAGTAAGATTTATAGATGTGCAGGACTGCATAGGGAATTGAGAAGCCCATGTTAACAGTTATACAAATGACCTATAAGTGAGCTGCAGAAAGCAACTTATTGTTTGCCCTCTAGCACACAGGATGCACAAGACTGAATGTGATTAAATGGACCGATGCACTCAAAGCAAAGATGTTTTGGTTCTTTGATTAGAAAAAAAATAGAATGTTGGCAATACACTGCCAAAAATATACTAATGATAAACATCCCAATGCGATCAAGAAATGACTTTTTGGTTTGGTAAAATTGAATAAATTTACTTTCATAATTTTTAACTTGTAATATTAAGTGGTATTATTCTAACGCTACTTTTGAGATCAGTAAGGATTTTTAAAATTAGTAAAACAGATTTGCTCTTGGGTTAAATTAGCTTAAACTAAAGTGAAATAACAAATTCCAAGTCAGTGGAAATGTGCTTAAATTAAACAAGTTATGCCAGATGTATTAATTTGTAACTAATAAGATTAAATTTTTTTAAACACACACACACACACACGCACGCACGCACGGACGCACACTTCTTTTTTTTTAAGAGCATATACGGTACATTTAACATACTTTTGTCCCTCCCCTAAAATAAAAACAATTCCTAAAATAAAATTGTTCAAATTTTCCTTTATGTTGATAAGTTGTTCACAATTTTCTAATAAGAAAATTACTACATAAAGCAGCTCATTTAAACTGAAAAAAAGTGATAGCCAATATATTATTTATAAAACAAAACAAAAAATCCACAAAACCATAAGGCAGCACAATCCTTTGAAAATCCATAATAAGAGCAGTTACTAAATCAGCATATTAAAATGTTTTTGTAGGATCATGTAACACTAAAGACTGAAATAATGATGCTGAAAATACAGTTGTCATACATGGGGAGGTCCTCAATTTGTTAATTAGAGCACTATTAAAATGTATTTTACCTTAAAACTTAAAGGGATAGTTCACCCAAAAATACCAATTTACTTAATATTTACTAATTTTCAAGTGGTTCCAAAGCTTTATGCCTTTCTTTTTCAAGTGAACACAAAAGATAGTAGAAAAACAAATAATATGGAAATGAATGGCTACCAGTTTCCAAAATGTTTTAAAATTTGTGTTTAACCAAAAAAGAAACAAACAGGCTTGTGACAAGTGAACGCTCAGTTAATGATGTCAGAATTTTGTATTTTGGGGTGAACTATCCCTTTAAACTAGGATTTGACTGGGTCTAGTTAATATTACACTTTTGTATAAAGAAAGTATACTACATAATGTAGGCAAATTTAGGGACTAGAAAACTATTAAAGCTTCATATTCATTTACCACTTTGGTAAAGCTTATATTTAATTGCATTACTATATTATTGGTCTTTTAACCGTAAGGGAGCATGAATTTAATGGCGAAGGTGATTTAAAAATGCTGTGTGTAAGTTTTGAACTCTTCTAAAGCATAAACAGACCACAATATGTTTGTAGAAATTTAGGAAACATGCTAAGTGAACATTCTTGTTTATCTGAAAAACAATGCTGAAGTCAGATATTCTGCTTTGATAATATCTTTGTTTTGGTTCTTTTAACCTGCCCAATGCTAGTTTAGCCCATCATATTTCAGCACCCCGGGTTGCCTTGGTGGAAAACTGCATATTTCATTCATTCATTCATTCATTCATTCATTCAGAAAGGCTGTCAAAGCATGCGCCCGTGACCGAAACGTGACCTCCTGTGGACAGAAACAGCCTCCGAAAGAAGACGCAGATTCAGAGTTCCACATGAGGTTATTAATTAGCAAATAATATAAACATTAAAAACGTAAACATTAGGTGAGCAGTTGTATTGTAACCCTGTGGCCTACCAATACGCTACATGATGAGATTTGCAGTGATTAACAATTTGGCTGTAGCACCAGACGAAACACGACAGAAATTTAAATACAGCCATTCAGGAGCACAGAATTTGCACTTGCTCAACAAAAGGCAAGGTTTATAATCAAATAATACATATTAAACCTCTTTATCATTATTACACGCTGAATCACTGATATGTGTTTACTTCCAAAGTTCAATTTTAATAAGTTTTTTTTTTTCAAGGTGAACTATTTGCTGTTGCTTTCAGCGGTATGGCAAATAAGAGTCATGAAAAATGGCATTTATTCTCACATTGTTAGCATTTAACACTGAATCAGGCACATGAGATGTACCTGAAGTGATCATTGTCAGTTTTCTGTTGTTCAGCTGCATGAAATAGAAGCCATTTCTAATATATCAATTCGAGGTGTTGGTTAGTACAAAAACTTTAAAAGTTTTTTTTTTACTTTTTAATATAGAAAACATTCCTTTTATCGGGTGCTGTTGCTTTTATTTAGAACACGATTCAAATCAGCCTTGTTGTTCCACAATCTGGCAACCTGTGCTTGCATTCCTGCATCAAAACAAATGCAATAACTAGTTTGACCACTGGGTGTCAAAGTTACATACTGCACCTTTAAATAAAAAAAAATATTGAACGTATCCAATATTATAGTATTTACATCAATGAATATATTTTTTTAATTATTAACTTCAATCCTTTAAAAAGCTACTGTTTCTTTTCTTCCTAAGAGTGACAGTAAGATTATCCCTCATAAGCAAATGCTAAGTCACGGCGTGTGTTACACCTTCACATCAGGGATCAAGCTGTCCTTTAGCCTGCGCTCCGCTGAAGAGGTCCAGCTCCCGTTACCAGAGCTGCTTCTCAAACCGTGTTTGTCATTAAATATTACAGCAAGTGATAGAATGGAAGCGAATGTGAGCCCATCTTGCAAACTGTCCCCTGGCGGGACAAAGACCAGGTCCGACGTGCTAAATAAACAGAGAGCTGGCAGCAGCTAAGGTTACAGCTTCGCAGGAAGAGTTACGGCCCGGCTGATCACTTTACCTGCTGCTGCCACATTCAATAGGCCAGTCCAAGTATCCTGCCTCCTATACCGAATAATTACTTATTCATTGCAGGGGGGAGAGAAAGGGCTGATTGTGAATGGGAGGCCTTGTCAGCAGCCGTGCAGGAAACAGCTGACACAAGGGTATCCGTTACATGCAGCCTGCCACAGTTTCGGCCCCTCTCACTACCGTGCAGCAAATAAGACACCCCTGGAATGCAGATAACAGCCTCCATTGGCCAGACCTGCCGCCACAGACACATTCAGACGGAGTGGCGCATTCTTTCACGGCGAGGCCCTGATATCAGCAGAGCAGAGAGAGCTACACCTTAGGCTGCTCTAGACCTCAACAGTGGCTCGTAATGAAACAGTGCAAAGCTTTGTGTGGGAGCGTTAACCCAAGCATGCTGTTCCAGTTCGGGGCAGACACCTGCAGATGCATCTAGCAGATCGTTGCTCTGCTAATAAAATGTGCCCATTGTTCTGCCACTAAAAAATGAGCAAGGGCATTGAGAAAGCGTCTTTGGGGGTTTGTAGCAGAATCGTGTACAATGACAGCGTTTCACAGCTTCTGTAGGACCTAACAGCTAGGTACAGTTCAGGGCCAACACACATACTACAAATACATAAAATAAGCTGTTAGTCACTATATGGTGCATATTAGAGGTTACGTAAAAATTTATATTTACTTACTTTATTGCAAAGCAAAATGTTCTGAATGATTCTTGTGATGTGAATTCAAAACACGACATTAAAACTTCAACAAGTGCATTAAAAGTCTGCATTTCCAGTTTTTATCAGTGGCTTTGGTGCATTTCTCACAACACTATTTACAATTGAACAGCAGTTAAAGCATTCATCAAAACAATTAGTCATGTGTGCACAACACAGTAGCAGTTTCTCATTCCTTCCAACAAATTGCAAATGCTTTTGGACATGCATCAATTGCTTTCATATAACTCTCTGCTGTTTCATAACATCATTATTTGCTTTTGTCATGTCAGTCAAAATTAACTAAACTTGTGAATGCTGAATAGTCATTCCAGATAAAACTAATAGTCTTTCTTTACCCGAGTCATTACATACAAAATTGGTCACCTAGTTGTCAAACTCTGTCAAGCAAATTTTAATTGAAAAAAATGTATACCTTTTTTTTTTCTCCTGAAAATGTCTAAATTGAACAATTTGATGAATTATTTACAGACCTATGAATGTTGTAGGTTAAGTTCCAATATGTACTGCATTATTGTTTAGAGTTGTGCACAGCTCTACCCAAAGGAATTTTATGTTTGTTGTAAATAAAGGTGTTTTTATTCTTTTGCACAATGCTGTAAATACATTAGAATTGCAAAGAGAATATGCAGTAAAAATGTGAAACATACAAATTCAGTGTCTTGTACTCAGATAACTCACTAAATGCAGTGATGACTAACTTTACTGTAGTTTTCAAATGGCTGTGCAAAATTTTCAGGAAGTGTCACCAAAATCTGATTTTTTTGCATTGGAAAAAAAAAATGTATACTGTAATAATGAAAACATGACAAAGCCATTTGACTATCTTGTTCATAAACAATGGTGTCAAGACTTTTCATCCTGATGACACTGACACTTTCATTGATATGACTACTTGCTTTTGAGGAATGAGCTATCTATTTTGAGCAAGTGACACGCTTTTGCAGGTTATCAACTCCAGTTTGTACTAATTGTTTTGAGAAATGCAATAACTGTTGTGCAAATGTTAAAGTTAAAGTAAATTGTGTTGTGAGAAATGCACCAAAGCCAATGAGAAAAAAAAAAAGGTTTCCGTAGTTTTAAAATCACAAGAAAATGTCAAAGAGAACAAAATGTCAATATGTGTAAATAATGACACTAAATTAAATTCAAAATATCACATCCCACAAAACTAGTACTTTTTACTACTTTAGAAAAACTTAAATAGCTCTCAAAAAAGCAAACTTATGCAAAAAAAAAACAAAAACAGATATTTACATTTACAGAGGTTTGTTCTTGTTTTAAGCATAAACTGAATGTTGTTCAGTTACTATAAAGCAAGGCTCAGTACATGTAACTTTACTTTAGCATGTTTGGTTAGTTGTATTAGAAAGCAAAAAAATCGAAGTATTTTTTTGTTGTTGTTGTTGCAGTGTGTGCAACATTTGAAATAACGCACATTGTTAATTTGAGAATTTTTACTATAATTTAGACCTTTTAAAGAGAATAATTGCTGAGGAGTGAATAACAACTATTTAAGATTTCTGTAAGGCCTACAAAAACACTGACAAAACATACAAGAGTATCTCTTTATTGTGAATAGTCAAACTTTTTAGAACCAATTTTGTATTTAGAACACTTTAGTTGGAGTACCAATTCACACCATTTACTACTGGCTTATTATTATTAACTATTTATTAGCACTTGTAAAGCGTGATCTTTTTTACATTGCTAAACCCAATTACTACTTTACGAACTATTAAGAATCATCTAATATGTAGTTTGAGCTAGAAATCTTAGTCAATTGTTTTTTAAGTGTGAATTGTACATTAAAATGAAGTGTGGCCTTTTATTTTCATTATAGTAAATTCTAATACAAAATAATACATTTATTTTATAACAATGCTTTCGTGCAATTAATTAAGTATAAATCACAAATGGACTACTTTAATAAACTGGTTCTTTCTTAAAAATAAAAACAGAGCAAAACCAGTTAAAGTCTCCAAAACATCAAAATTAACAATTCAATCTTGTTAGATCACATTGCCAGTTTTGTGGTGAACAATTTATCTGTGCGTGTTGTTAAGAAAAAACAAAAAACTGCTCTTCTAATCTTTAATTGAAATCTGAAATAAACTTCTTTTTTTGAATTAAAACTGTTTTTTTTTTTTTCAGTTAAATTAGCGGATTATGTGATTTTGAGGTAATGGGAATGGCTAACATACTTAAGCACGCAGGTTCAACTGACAGTTTCGATAACAAAGAGAAATGGTAAGCAGGAAGAGTCTGTTAGGTTGTAATCTCTCCTGAAACCCCTTTCCTGATCTTTCTGAATGAAATGCCTACTTTACAACATCCATTCAGCCCAGATAGAAAAAACAAGCTCCGCCCACTTTTTTTCTTCTTTAAAATTCCGTTTCACTAAGAAATGTCACAATACGAAAAAAAAAAAACGACTGCAGCTTCCAATTCATGGGGACTTTAACAGTACAGTACAGTACAGTTTCTGGGTTAATAGGACAGGACAGCACAACTAAGTCAGATGAACACCTGTTAAATGCAGTAGTTCCTTATTTTATATATAATATATATATATATATATATATATATATATATATATATATATATATATATATATATATATATATATATATATATATATATATATATATAAAGTGTTTCTGCAAGTTAATTTTGCCTGCTAATTGCTCAAAAAGGATATTTTAGTGAAGTAAAAAAAACAATAATAGGAGCAATTTATTAATAATCTGAAATAAAATAAAAATAATTAGTGTAAAGTAAGGCTGCACAATATATCGTTTCAGCATCGATATCGCAATGTGATCATTCTATGACTATGAGTTATTATATTATATATTATAAGTTATCATTTTCATGTGTTTTTGATGCCTGTGACTATAATGATTTTTAAAGCATTCACGGATAAGAAATTTGTAACTTGTTTGTAACTTGTAATTTATTGAATTATTTTTATTTTTGTTAGGAAAAGGGCAAAATCTTTTTTATTATTTTGTCTATTTTTCATTTCATTAAACAACTACATTTTTATTGCTTAAGGTGCTAAATTAACCAAACTTCTTCATTGAGTGTGATACGCCTTGCATACTAATGAAGAATGAAAAGAATGAAATGCAAAGGCCTGAATGTCTAAAATGAATTTGAGCTCTGCAGCTAGCTGGGTTGGGTTGAAACTGGGTTGAAACTGAACAAGAGAAGAAGAGGAAGTATTTTTGGCTGTGGCCGCCGGAGATTGACAAGTGACGAATTCCACTAAATTCAACCTGTTAATATCAGCTGGGTATAAATTCTTGAGTCAGGAATTGTAAAGTTGGTGCACACCACCTGAATGTAATTCTTGCATTGGATACCGAGAATTCAGTTCATCTCATCATTCATTTGTACCTAATAAATTACTAATATTGTGTACAAGCATTGAATTGGTTAAATATTGCAAAAAGAAAATTTATTATTTAATTACTCTACATGAATACTGTTCGACTAAGAAAATGATAAAACATTGTTTATTTTAAGTGCATCTGTTTTTTTATTGTATTGATCTGTTTTTAGATGGTTTATTATATTTTATTCAGATGCACTTCTCTGTAGAATCATCACAACCAATCTAAAATTGCTAATTCTTTCCAAATAGAGATAATCAAGTAATCTGGTGAAAAGGTATTCATATCGAAATAGATATCTCAGAATCACAAAATATCGCAATGTTAGATTTTTTCCAATATCGTGCAGCCTTAGTGTAAAGCTTAAGAAACTGGAATTAAGATGAAGCAGCAAAGAAGTGAAATCATGAAATTATTTTGTGAGGACGTGCAGAATCCCACCAAGTACTTATCAGTTACTGGCAAAAAACATTATAAGAGCTGGGCTTGTTCTGTCAGACAATGGCATTTCTGTTTGCCAGGTGAGGTGTGGAGAGAGCAGCTCCTGTGTTTGAGATGGTGAGGCTAGATTGTCTGCGCTCTACAATGGCCCTGTGCTGGAAGATGCAGGCCCGAGTGTGAGCGCCAACAATGGAGACTGCATTTCAACAGGCTGACTCTGAGAGGCTGACACCTGAGAGACTGAAATCTCACACTGTCCGCCTGCCTGGGCCACTGCACCCGCACCATACAGATGGACATAGAGAGAGAAAGAGATAGCGGGCGAGAGACAGAGACAGCGAGTGAAGCATTTCAGTGAGGTCTTTACTCCCTATAGCCCTCCTGATAGCTGCCCCGGAGCGCTCCCACCCCGCAAATCCCCAATCTCACAAAGCACCTGTTTATCCCCGGAGCGCCGTAACCAGCGGGTGAACCCCATTCAATATTTATCCCAGGCTTTCACAGATCACTGCCAAGCAAGGCAAACCTCTTAATTAAACTGGAGCTCGCTTCAAAGGGCCCATTGAAGATGTCAGTCAGCGCTGGCAGGGGCCGAGAACGGTGTCAGGTGAGAGAGTGAAACCTAAGGCCTGCTTTCTCTTCGCCCCCACCGCCCATCCAACACACCCATCGGGCCGCCCTCTTTGGTGACACTCCACCAATCTTGAGGAACGCATCACGCAAGTCACTCCCTTTTCCATTGTACCAGTTGTAAGCAATATGTCCTACGGTGTGACGGGCCGATCACACCAACACAGATTCTTTTCACCACTGGTCATGTGAATACCTGTGGTGTTTGTTACACTGCATCAGATTTTCTAAGTGGCCTCATGCAGTGGATAGAGATGCTGAGCAACATTTTATAGGCTTTTGTAACAGACTTTAGTAAGTCAAGTGAACAAGCTTCATAATAGGGCTGCATGATATATCGGTTCAACATCGATATCACAATGTGATCATTCACATCAGTCACATTGCAGGATTTGCATATTGATTCTGGATTATTCATAATTTGCATGCATTTGACTGTATGAGGATTTTAAAAGCATCCAGGCATAAGAAACTGTACCAATTGTAACCTTAATAACAATAACTTTGATTGAATTATTATTCAAGAACAAAGGCTATGCAATATTTTTTTTACATTTGACTATTTAATTACTGTCCCTGAATACTGTTGGACTCCTCGGAAAACAATAAATAATGGCTAATTTCTGTTGTGTCTTTTTATTTATTGTATTTTTCTATGTTTCCAGAGATGGTTTATTAGGTTTTATGCAGATGCAACTACAGAATTATTCCAATCAATTAGCTAATATAAAATATATATTTTAAATAGAACTATTTAAGTCATCTGGTGAAATTGTATTCAAATCTTCAAATATAATAGCAGAATAACAAACTATCGCAATGTTAGATTTTCTAATATCGTGGAGGCCTACTTCAAAATAACCACACAGGAAGAGGATGTCTGGCTGACGAAATTTTTTGAAGTGCAAACTGTTTATTTCAGGTTATAACTTATCAGATTTTGAATAATAGTTCAAAGTGCATAGGTCATTTACTATAAGGTCTGTCAACTGAAATATAGGGACTCTATTATTTCCAAACATCTATAAATGTATTATTAATCTATATTATTTCAGTAGTAGCCATTGTTTTAACATCACGCTATGCTCACATGTCCACATTTTACTCAAACCCACTCTAAATAAATTCAAAGAAACTGGGAGAAAAAAAAAATGTTCACATTTGTTTTTTTTTTTATCGGGGCAAAGCAGTGGCGCAGTAGGTAGTGCTGTTGCCTCACAGCAAGAAGGTCGCTGGTTCGAACCTCGGCTCAGTTGGCATTTCTGTGAGGAGTTTGTATGTTCTCCCTGCGTTCACATGGGTTTCCCCCACAGTCCAAAGACATGCTACAGGGGAATTGGATAGGCTAAATTGTCTGTAGTGTATGAGTGTGACAGACCCAGACGACAGGCCGGCCTGAATGTGTAAAAAAAATAATAATAATAATAATAAAAAAAAAAAAAGTCGTTATCATATGGAAAAGTCTAAATGGAAGACTTGTTCCAAAGAGCTCATACACATTTTTACTACAAATATTCGATGACTGTTCCAGGACTTTCAAGTCAATTTTCATGACCTAATGTTGCATGTAATGTCTACATGTACATAAATCATAAGAAACATTTAAATCTATTACGGCACATCATAAAACATGCAATAGTTTCAATTTATTCTTAGATTTATGTAAAATACATGATGCTTAAACGGCACTAATAATGTGAGAGCATGTTTTTGGCCAAGAAAAGAAAAAACAACTAACCTCCATTCCAGTACACATATATTTGTAAAACTTATTTTAGATAATCTTAATAGTTTGTTAAACTAGTAATAGTAGGTAAAACTACTTCTATTATAAAGCCGCGATCAAACTGCACTTTTCACTCCATAGACTTCGATTTATAGGCATGCAAATGCGGCAGACCAGAAACGCAAGCATGTGTTTTGCATTCCACTGCATTTGAAAGTTTGGTGAATTCTTACCTTCGATATTATGTCATGTGATTGCGTGAGTCCAATAGAAGACAGATTTAAATATGGAGCAATCGCTCACTTTTATTAATGTCTAATCATATTGTTTAACCCGCCCCTTTTTGCAGCACCGTACGACAGAGTTTAGCAAGCACAAGCTCTGATGTGACCGCAGCTTAAGTCGATTTGCACAAAAATGTCTGCTAAATGACTAAATGTAAATTTAATGTTTTCCAGACCTGTAAAAAGCAATGTCAAAATTCCATGACTTATAAAGGTTTCCCATGATCGTAAGAACACTGTTCTATTAAATGAAATAAAAAAATATTAAATAAAATAATAAAAACACTGTAATTATAAACAAAATGCAATTGGTCATTTAATAAAATGTTTGTGCTGTTTAAAAGTGAACATAAACATTAAAACATGGCACCTTTACAAATTTAATTAATGCAAAAAAGCTCTAAATGACAATTCTGTTTTTTAAATTTGGAAGAAATGCCATCAGTAATTACAAAAAGTGCATTCTGTATGTGTATTGTACAATTAATCTGGGGTCAAATGATTTGTTATAGCACAGCAGCTATCAAATTCCAGTAATTAAAGAGATAATGCAGATAATAACAATGTATTAAACAGCAGTGTGAAAAAAAAACTCCATTGAATCCAGCAACAAACATGATTGTTTGAAATAAATCATCCTCTGCTGCCACCCAGTGGTCAACAATAATAAAACTCAACACATAAAATTATATTTAGAATATACCGGTAACTTTATAAAAAAAATAGGTTTCAACTAAAAAAAATATTATAACATTGTTTTATATGATTTAATTGGTAAATAAAATTCTACTTAAGTCAGATCCATAGCAAAATGGCTCAAGTATATCGATTAAAAGCATGGTTTAAAAAAAATGGAGATTCTATTATCATATACTGAACAAAACGAGACTTGGTTGTTTTAAGCCCATATGTATACAGTTTTTGTTCCTTACGATAAACATAAAAGAACAAAATTTGAGAAATACCTCACTCTCCACACAAACATATTCAATAGTCACCAACTCTGCCAGGGTATTAACATTGTTCACAATATGTTCTTGTGTTCCACAGAACACTAACATAGTGCTTTAGAACTACATGAGGCTTCATGATGCCAGACGTTTCATTTTTGGATGAAAAATCCTTTAAACGGATATTGGATGATGCAATGCCGAGAAACATCAAACAGGGCACTTCATGGCTATTTTGACACTTTATTACATCATATTCTTCAAATTAGAGATAAGAGTAGAAAATGTGTCTGAGGTGGTGCACTCACACAACACTGCGGCTGCGACTGGCAACTGTCAGCTCTGGCTCCGTTGTTCAATTCCATGGTCCAAGTCTGAGCCCCAGGCACTGGTCTCTCCAAACTCTCCTCTTCTTCATCGTCGTCGTCAATGTAAATCACTCCTTTCTCAAGACATCTTCGCTTGCTGATCTGCAGAAAAAAGAAAAAAGGGTTTAGACAAGACTCAACAAGCCAATAATGTCACAGAAATAGAAGATATTTGTTGCTGTACCTTCTGCTCTGTGCCTGGTGTACGAATACGCTTCCTGTCATTCTTAAAATCATCATCATGCTCTCCATTGTTAAGCGAGGCTTGAAGTTTTTCAGAGAGACGGGAGGACAAACTGGGCTTTTTATGTTGGTCACTTTTGCCTAATTTAACAAGGATGCATACATAAGAGAATAATAAATAACCCAAAATGTCAGCATTAACTCATACTGCTGTAATTCTAATGCAGTAAACCCTTCTTGCTTTTTCAGACACGCAATATGATTTTGTAAAAATTGGTACGGTTTGCTCACATCTATACAAGGGTAGTGAATAAAAATCAGTATAAAGCCTTGGACTCTAACCCAGTAACAGGACACAAAGTGTAAAAAGTCTCAATTTAAAGAAATGTAATGTAAAACACAATCCATATACTCTAAAGCAAATATATTTGTGATGTAACACGTTATCATGTTTGTCATTCTGACTCATCTAACAACAAAAGTTTCAGTCTGAAGCTATTCAATACATTGAAGCCACATTAATAGTATTCTATACATTTTTTTAAGCTGCATATATAAATAAATTAATATTTGTATAAAAAAAATACACTTAACTTCAGTTCATTTTTCATATACCTCACAAAGACTTTGACTAATCAACAAGTGCTGCATATAATCCTTGCTGCTATTATATTTACAGGTACAGGAAGAAATTATTTCTTGTAAGCTTGTTTTTTTGTGGAAGAAAAATTAAGAATGGATTAAGACTTAAAAGAGCAGAATGAGTAAATTACTTAGGCCCAAACCCAATTTTACCCCTTGGCCCTTTCCCTTACCCGTTCACATGAAGAGGTAGGGCTGTCCCAATTCTGTTTAGCTTGAAGGTGTAGGGCTAAGGGGGAAGGGTGTATTAC
The DNA here is from genome assembly GCF_052040795.2 of Danio rerio. Lineage (NCBI taxonomy): Eukaryota > Metazoa > Chordata > Actinopteri > Cypriniformes > Danionidae > Danio > Danio rerio. The sequence continues at coordinate 30,234,367 of NC_141035.1, forward strand.
CCCTTCGAACTGAGATTTTTCACTCGAAACCAAGGAGTAAGATAATTTCCCAGAATACACCAGCCGCAACGGCAGAATAGCTGCACCCGGAATTAAGGAGATCCACAAATTAGCAATTTTGACCATTATTACAAGTTTTTACAACAAACAAGCAGGTTTTAACATTCATAATCACGTTCATGTTTTACCATCATGCTTTTAAAAACAAAACGCTAAAATAAATACTGCTAAATTTCTCTATCAATAATCCCTATAATAATAATAACTGTATAGCAGTCCCACAACATTCTGTTCGATGACACTCGAATACCCTGTCAGAAAAGTCTAGTGGCTTGCAATGACCTTTTTACAGTGTCTGCTATAATGTTAGAATTGGGATTGGGTCTTAATTTTGATTTTGGGTGAACCTTAACCTAAATACTGTTCCACACCGCATTCTGTAGTCTGTAATTAATGACTGTAAGTTTGAGACCATTGAGGGGTTATCTACTGTAAGTTACGATTCCTATAAGCCAGCTATTTTAACGAATTGTTTAAAATACTTGAATACTTCGAAAAATTACTGGTTTGAATAGGCATAATTTACATCAGTTATATAAGGTTACTGAATTATAGTCTCTGTATATACCTTTTTAAAAACGGTTCTAGATTTAAAAGAAAAGAGCCCACCATAACTATAGCTGCGTCCCAAATGGCACACTATACACTATGCACTATATATTTACTCACTTACACACTTAACAGGATAGTATATGTATGTAGTGTCGTCCCAAACGGCACACTTATGTTTTTTTACTAAGCGGAAATTCAAACCGTATCCTTAATGGCATTTGACGGTTGCCAAATCAGTGAAATAAACGACCGAATTATCAAATAATACCTGCCGTGAGTATTGCCACATTCACCATCGGGAGGCGCTATAATCCCTCTCGTAGGAGAATTTTGCTTTCACCATCCAAAATAAATAAAGTAATCCAACATGTGCGTCCGATAGCTCCGCCTCTTCCGCTACGTAGGCAAACCTGCGGTCGTTGAGTGCGTGAAAATGTCCATCATTCCACACTTAATTTTACCAGCTGAATGAGTGCATCATCCGGGTAATTAAAGTGCACTTATTATTTTAGTTTTCAGTGTAAACACACTACTTACACTATTTATACTACAAAATGGCATAGAATAGTGCATAAGTATGCGATTTGGGACGCAGCTTATACCACAGGGGAATTATTTTATTATTATTTGTTATTTTTAAAAACATTGCTAGCCAAACAGAATCCAACGTTCTTCAAATAGCAAGTTAATTCAAAATTGAAAATTACAAAACTGCAGAGAGTTCTTATAATTAACATGAATGCTATCATGTTGGTGTGAATGCCAATATAGTTTACATGTATTTTTAATGCAATATCTGCAGTATTGGCTAAACACATGGCAACACTGGTAATAGATAAGCAGTTTAAGCGTTTTTTCACTTGGGAAAAAATATTCAATTAAAGGTTCTACCAAATTCTTATACGTTGGCAACCCTTATAATTATACTTCTCTGCTATAAATGTACTTCCTGGGGAATAATGTGACTTTCTTGTATCCAGCTGTATTTTCCTTTTTCTGTCTCTGTACAGACCCTCATGCTTAGTCTATGATAGTCTACTATTGTAATATAGCACAGCACTATTCCTAATTGTACCACCCATTATTGTTTTCTATTTATTTATTTTTATTATTACTTTATTTTATCTTATCTTATACAATTTTGCTGTTTTTTTTTTTATTTTTTTTTTCTTGTCTTTACTATTTTATTATTTTATTATCATTACTGTCAATATACTAGGCAGTGTATTCTGGGTTTGTTGAAGTGGGTATAAGTTGAAATACTCCTGTACTTGGCATAAAAATAAAGGATAAAAAAAAAAAAATATATATATATATATATATATATATATATATATATATATATATATATATTTTATATAATATATATATATATATATATTAGGGTTGGGCATCTAAGCTATAATGCCGATCCGATTCGCATCTCGATACAAAGAATACGATCCGATATATTAGCGATACATTTGTGACATTGTGATGCAACACGATACGATTTACACCCATATCACGATACAATGCGATAATTCAGCACTAACTTATTAGATCAAGTTTATGAAATGATGTAAGAAAGGATGCTGTGCCATTGAATGAGTTTGATTATTTATTAACCAAGTAAAACCAAGACTTTTTTTACAAACTGGGTTTTCTCTCAGAGCCAGAGTGTCAGTTTACAGTAGAGGGCCATTTTAGAACCTATAGCACATATTATTTAAGTATTTACAAGATAAACAGAATGTATAAGTGCAATATATATTATAAATGTATATATTTGCACTCTTTCAACATAAAGGTTTACCATTGCACAACAAGAATTGTGATTTAACTTTTCAACTATGAAAACAAGTTTTACAAAGATATATTGTGCCACTGAATATTCAAAACTTAAGGTCGTGAACTAGCAGTGTTATGTTGCTTTGAAACATCACTATCACTGTAAACAACAGGCTAATAAAAATATAAATAAATAAAAATTAACAGGAGGTGTTTAAAACCTTCGTTCTCCATGACACTAGGCTGAATATCTTTGCAGATGAACAATGCAATAGCATTCGTTATTGGCGTAGAGCTCGCAGAACTGTTGCGCATGGAGAAAACTTTCAATGCTTTTTTCACCACTTTTGGAGCTGGTAGCTACAGTTGAAGCAGAGCAGGAATCAGGGGATGCAGGAACACTGGAAGATGCTTCCACAACAACACTGAGGCGCCGCTTCAAGTGAGATTTCAGATTAGTCGTACTGCCCGTGTATTTTACAGATGCGCGGCACATTTTGCAAATTGCATCTGTCCTGTTAAGTCGTCCATCCTTTTTGCAGAATCCATAATGTTGCCATACTTTAGATTTAAAACTGTTAGAAATAAAATGTTTGTTTTGCTTCTCGCGCTTTCTGAGGGCGCACTACTAGCTTCATCCGCACACCTGATACACTGAGTTGTAGTGTAAGTGTACACATCCGCAAATCCGTTGCTAATAGGGGTGTAACGATACACCAAAGGCACGGTTCGGTTCGGTTCGGTACGGTTCGGTTTCTGTTTGCTGTGGGGTTAGGGTTGATGTCATGTTAACAGCAATGCTAAGAGACAATTCACTTAATAAAAAGAACATCTTAACTTTTTTCTTTATTAACTTTGTCATCGCATTTTTAGTACAGTCAGGATACCTGAGTAAACAACTAAAATTAAATAAATACCTCCAATATAGACTAGTCAGAAAAAAAAACTATTTTCTTTAGTGCAGCCATCTTAACTAAGTAAACTAAAATTAAATAAATAACTGCAGTGTAGACTAGTGAAATATCTTCTTAAAAAACACCATAATATCCACATTCTCCGATGAGAGACTTGATCGCTGTGCAGACACACACGCTCATTTTTGATTATCTATGGTTTCAGTTAGATAGATAGGTTTCCGTTTAAATTAATGAAAAAATGTACATATAATGTGTTTGTAAAGTGTTTTTACATGACATATTCACCAGTTAAATACATTGCAGTTGTGTCTGAAACTAATGTTAGGGTTGTAGCCGGCTGTATGTTTGCCTCCTGATCTCTCTCTCCCGCTAACTCTATGCCAGTTATTTATGTAGGTCCGCCTTCATGACAGCTGATGCCTGTCATTTCTGTAGGTCCGCCTTCATGACAGTTGATTGGTCAGGAGACCGATCTATCATCATTTGGCGACGCAGCGCGGGAATGTAAAAAGCATGTCAGGAAGAGCGGTAGAGAGAGCGCTTTTTCCTTTGATCTTGTTTTTCGTGTATTTTTCTGACATGATTATGATTTTCGTTGTTTTTGCTTAACTTTCGTTTGGGCAAAATTATTTTGCATTACTTTTGCCCACTTTAAGTAATTTTGTGAGGTTTGTACATTTTTATTTCAATTGATTTGTATATTATTTTTTGGATCCGCTCCTTCCCGACAATATAGCTGTTCACTCTTAGTGTAAGGTAAATAGGGAAAATGTCATACGATTTCCATTTTGCAAACACGTAGAAAATTTATTGCTAAAGACATCAGGTAAGAGGTGAAGGTCATCTTTGTTTATTTTATTCAGTATAGGGAAGAATGCGGCGCACGGCGCTGAAGACCTTTTTTTTTCTTTTCATCAGTTTTAGCGAGATAAGGGGTTATTCATGAGTTAGAATTGTTTTATTATATTTATTTCTTTTGTTTGTCTTCACTATCACTATCGAGTTTAACTAATTTCTGTTTGATACTTTTGTTTGAATTTGCTACTTTATTATATTATTTTTATTAGTGTAAATATTTCTCTTTTTTTGTATATTGGCATTATTCTGGTTTCACTTTTGTACATTAAATCACTTTTGTTGGCAGTTCTGTTGCTTACACCCTCACATTGTGAAATTACCACACTTTTTAAATGTTTTTCCTTACAAGTAAGTTTCGTGAAACAGTTAAGACAGACAGGCGTGCGCTTTGTCTACGACACGAATTCTATTCCTGTACTCAACTGGAAAACCAAAATGTTTCCACACAGATGACTTAAATGTGTCTTGGGGATCTGCAATCTCAGTACTATGTGAAGCAGCCATCCTGCGTCCAGTAGTAACGAGTGTGATGCTCACTCAAGTCACATGACATGACATGCACTAAAATACTAACTTTAGAATATAATATTTAGAACAAAACCTCATCATTACTAAAACAATTTAATTAAATGTGATAATAAAGATGTGTTTAAATTGGTTCAATTAGTTAGAGACAAGTGACGTCAACCTCAACAATGGGCAGCAGGGGGAGTGAGAGTTCCGCGATACGCCACGAGAGTTTCGCGATACGTATCGTGGCTGGTGTATCGCGATATTTCGGGTCGGTTTTAATATCGTTACACCCCTAGTTGCTAATGCATAATTTATGTAGGTCGATTAAATTATGCGCCAAAAACAGGTTGACAAATTTGTTAATAAATAAAAAATACATTCTATATTAAAAATATAAGTTGTATCTTGGAAAAACCGATGCATCTCGCAAAAACCGATGCATCTCGATTTGCTTCCAAAATTTCATTCATCCTCTGCTGCTCTACCGATGCACTCGCATCGTGCACGCGCAAGACCGCGTATCGATACATATCGGTTAATCTTCCCATCCCTAATATATATTTATATATAGTCTATTAAATATAAATATATATATATATATATATATATAAATATATATATATATATATATATATATATATATATATATATATATATATATATATATATATATATATATAAATATATATATATAGTCTATAATATATATATAGTCTATTAAAATATATTTTTTATAGTCAAAATGTATTACACAAATCATAAACAGATTTCTCTTTGACATCAGTCACACTAATTTTATCAACAATGTACAAGGATTTGTCTTTAAGTGGAAATCCTTCTGCTACTTCCATGCCTTACTTGCATGTTCATTTCCAATGAGTATACAGTTTGATTATCAAGTGTGAACGAGAATTTATGCTTACGATTCAAAATGTTTTAAACGCTTACCTCCTTTTGAGAGAGGGGTTGTAGGCTGAGCGGAAGTACCTTCACACGTAAGATGAACTGTAGGTGGTCTGGATGCTCTGGTGTTGAAAGTGGACTGTGCATTTCGGCTATGGCATGCACACTGACATGGAGTAACCACTTCTGATTTCTTACAGTCAGCAAATCCAGTGCCTGCATCTTGCTCCTTAACTTAATATGCAGTATGATAAAAAAAATCATAGATTAAATTCTCTATGAAACATACACAAACATACAAATGTCACTGAGTTCTTGGGTATTTAACTGCCAAAATGGCTAATGATATTGCGCTAAAAATGAGATTTCCTTTTGACATGTTGGTCCATTAAAGTATGATAAAATTGTATCATGGATTTCACAATAACAATGGATACTATTGATGATGATGATGATGATGATAATGATGATGATGAAACCACATCAGCATGATGGAATTATTGGTAATGGATCCTAATACTAAGTACTGAAGGCTGGTAAAAAAAAAAATTGTTTTTTAAACTTTTGACAATCAAATTAACCTTTTTTTTCAGAATCAAAAAGCTGGGGGGGACAGCAAAAATTATATAATATATGACGTTTAGTTGCAAAACCTCAAAATGCTATTTGTTGTTTTCTTCTAAAATAAGCATTTTCTCAGCCTCTTGTGTGTGTTTAAGAATTCATTTATAAGTTCTTTTCATTGCCTTTAACGTGAAATAGCAAAATATAAATATAGGTGGCTAAAAAAATATATATAATTTTAGGAGAAAATTGTGCCATTTAGAGGTTTTTGCATCTAAACTCTTTATATATAACAAAATAATATTATGCAATTCATTCTATATAAACATTTTAATACCATAAGCTTTTAAACAGTTCTTTCAGTTTTGAAATTCTGTAGTAATTTTTTTAAGAATTTTTAATTATTTTATTTAATTCCATTAGAGATTTTTATAATGATATGGAAATTATCTAATCATTTTTACATGCAATGTGTTGCTATTGATCACCTTTATCTCCCATTTATGTATAAACCATTGCAATAACAGACAGAATAGATGGACTCATTTCTTACCAAACTGAGCTTGCTGCCATGCAAGGGCCGAACAAAGCAAAGCAAGACTCTTGCCACTGCCAGTGGGGCTCTCCAGTAGACAGTGCTGCCCGTTGTTAAGTCCACGAATGATCTAAGATAAACATGAAAATACCAGACACGTCATGTTCAACTAACTAAACTTCTTTACAAGTTTCTTTATAAATATGTTAGGGTGAGAAATAAAGGACGGCATGCATGCTTGTTCGTAAAGAGTAAAACATGAACACATCTGTCAGTGTGCAACATATCTTACAGAGTTCATCATGGCCAGCTGAGAGGGATACGCTTTACAGGGGAAGTTTATTTTCACCCCTCCTATGGTATATTCCACTGGTGTCGCTGCCATTCTGTGGGTTTCAGTGTCCAGTGGAGGTCAGAGTCTGAGGACACAAACATTAGCGGTGTATTAGGCCTGTGTATTGTGGATAAACACAACATTTACTGACTGCCATTTGATTTATCGTTAATATTTAACTGACACTTGACAAGAGCGATACTTGTGTCTAGTAAACACGATTCAATCGACTACATACGTAAAAAGCAGTGTTTAAAGGTTAATACGAACATTTATATGACAAAACTGACAGCGTAGAAAGTTATTTTCTCAAGTTTGACTGGTATTAACGTACCGAATGTAAACAACGACCGTAAGCTAAGTTATCGTTAGCATGCTAAGTTAGGAGTAATGTGACTTACGTTAGATGAGTATAAAATGAATAACCGCGGAAATAAAGTTACATTTTTGAAAGAGTAAAATTAGCAAAAAATAAAATGAGGCACAAAATGAAACTCCCGCGCTGCATCACAAACAAGACGTCGGTGCGTCAATGTGACGTCAACAGGCAAAATAAAAGACACTTTTCTTAAATTATTATTTTTTTCTGTAGAAACAACATCGCAAAAATGGAATGACTGATATTACTCGCGAAATTAAATAATATTAACATATAACAATGTATATATATATATATATATATATATATATATATATATATATATATATATATATATATATATATATATATATATATATATATTCGACACATACCAGTCCAGAGCATTATTTAAGATTTATATAGATTATTACGTCAAATATAAATCAAAATAATTTTTTTATATTATATTATATTATACTATAAATTAAATTTTGTATATTTCAAAATAAAAGCATTTCAAACAAAGTCCCCTCTGTTAACCGTTTCAGTACCTTGATGTCAACTTTACTTTGTCAAAATTTATCTGAATAAATCATTTAGGAAATAGTTATTCCATCTATCCAGAAAGAGATATTCAGGTGAGCCCTTTGATAAAGTTTAATTTTAAAACAAATTTATGATCACAAAACAAAAAACATTTTAGTTTCTCCTTATAATATCACTTGGGTATAATATGTTTTAACCAATAATTAATAAAAGGCCTGTTTGAAGGAGTTTATGTTTGGATGAAGACCTTCATCCTTTGTCAATAATCATTTTTGCACAGTATGTGTGCTTTTGTACCATCGATTTGTGATAGTAATATTTTAGTAGTAGAAAGTTGTGCAATAACATCTTTAAAAAAGTTAAATTCTATAATACATTTATTGTATATAATAAGCTGTATACAGGGGCACAACTTCACATGTACTGATGGGTATGCGGCTACAACTTTTGCGCGCCCCCCTTCAATCCAACTATATTTTATAACAGGCAAGTGATAAAATGTGGAAAATATTTCCATCAATAAATTAAAGATATTTTTTCATAAAGATATCAATATGCTTAAAAATATGCTTTTCGCAGTTCTGAACACAACTGTAATAGTTTGAAGTATAGTAAAAGGTATAATTACATTAAGCATGTTAAGTCACAAAGAAATGCATCTCATACCACCCCAAATTTCTTCTTAATTTAATTTTCACTTACTAAATGATTATAGCACCTTGACTAGCCTTGCTTTTGGACTTGTTGTTGTACATTTGTCAAAACAAAATGATAGACATGGGAGTCCTAAAGGGCAAAAGAACATTGCAATTACTTCTCACATTCAGACTGAGGCAGAAGGTCTGTCTTTGCAAGAACAATTGACTGAAACTGCTAAAAGTGAAATAAAAAAGACTGTCAAATGTTTAGTGTAAAAAAAACAGAAACAAACAGTGTGAAATGTTCTATTTAATTGAAATGTTATAACTTTGTTTGTAGCTAAAATTAAAATAGTTTTGAGCTAAGAAGTTACCAAAAGGCCTGATGAATCAATATGATACATAATAAATTCATAATAACATGTGGTATAAAAATGGGGGGAGGGGTGAAATGATTTTTTAATGTAATAAAATACAATATTATACGCGTATAAAATCCTAAATACATTTTTTTAACAAAAAATATATACATTATTTGAAACTTTTAATATGGATAATTTCAAAAATAGTTTTGTCACAATGGCGCCCCCCATGTGTGGCGCCCCTATGCACTGCATATACTGCATACCCCCTTTTTGCGCCACTGGCTGTATATGATAAATTTAAATAAATAATACATTTATTATGAAATACAAATTTGGAATTGCAATTGGTGATAAAGCATTGCAAAGCATTGTTTAAAAGGTTTTCAATCAAATATGTACATTTAAACTAACAAAATAAAAAAGTTATTACACGGTGGCTCAGTGGTTAGCACTGTCACCTAACAGCAAGAAAGTGGCTGGTTTGAGTCCCGGCTGGGTCAGTTGGCATTTCTGTGTGGAGTTTGTATGTTTTCCCAGTGTTGCTGTGGGTTTCCTCCTGGTGCTCTGGTTTCTCCCAAAGTCTAAAGATATGCAATATAGGTGAATTGAATAAGCTAAATTGGCCGTAGATGAGTATATGGATGTTTACCAGTGCTGGGTTGCAACTGGAAGGGTATCCACAGTGTAAAACATACTGTATGCTGGATAGGTTGGCAGCTATAGCCCATGCACAGAGACTTTTAATTTTCAGCCAGACAGCCCAAGGGCTTCTGGTAAACTGTCTTACCATTACAAAATTGTCATGTCTAAGATCTGATTTCTTTAAAAATTCACTGCCTGTTAGATATATGATGTGAAGTGTGTCTCAGGTCAGACAAGAAGCATTGCATTAAATGCCATTTTCCCCGTCATGTCTTTAAAAGATTAAATATTTTGAAAAGTTTATTTTACCTCCTTCAACTATGTGAACACCTATTCATTGTACATATCGCTGTCAATTTTACATTGTCCTGTTTTTTTGGGAGCATGCATTTGTATTTTGCACTGTCATTTTATTTGCACTGTGTGTATTTTGCACTGTCGTTGTATTTGCACTGTATTTGTCTGTATTTTGTACTGTTGGGAGCTATAGCACCTAAGCTTTTCACTCATCATGTGCTGCTGATGATGTCACAATAAAAGTGATTTGATTTGATTTGACCTTAGTATTTACATTGGAATTTCTGCGCTAGCCTGTTGCTACTGGCGGCGCTAGTGGTTACAACTGTCTTTCATCTAGTTTTACGCTTGAACAACTAAATGAATGCCTAAGTCTGTTAAAATGAATCTATTGTAAATAATACATTACAACATTGATGCTGTTGACACAACCTTGTGAAATTGAAAATAGTCACATTAAGCTTTCACCGAAAGTTTATCGTTGGTATGAAAATTCTAGCTGTGCATAGAGCCTATAGGGATATTATCAATCTGGTTTTGAAAAGTAAAATGAAAACATAGTGTGAGAAATTGTCAAAAGTCTACATAATGATTTTTTTAATCATTATTAAAGGATCAATTATGACATATTACTAAAAATAATTCCCCACAGCAAATCAGCATATTACAGTGATTTCTGTAAAAGGATTGTGTAAAACTGTAATGATTTTGAAAGTTTATCTCAGGGAATAAATTACATTTAAAAAAAGAGAACAGTTTTCAAGGCTAAAATAATCTTTCACAATCTTAGCTAATGTCTTTATTCTCTTTCTGTTTATTATTATTATTATTATTATTATTATTATTATTATTATTATTGTTATTATCATTAAATGCACTCTTGTAGAGACTTCAGTCAAAAAGACTAACAACCTTTTTTTTCTAAACCGGCAGTACACAAAGTATTGGAATTATTATCTGAGGGCAGGTGGAATTAGTGAAAACAAAGCCTTCGATAAAACAGTGTCATTTAAAAGGAATCTGGATGGCACCAACTAGTTAATAAGGATGAGGCAGGATTATGCGGAAGCTTCATGCACAATCTGTGATTATGGTGATCCCAAGATGCTTGGTGATGTAATTGCACCTTGAAAATGTGCCCGTAATCCCAGGATTAGCATTATTAACATGCTCAGAGTGCCGTAAACCTCATTTCCATATCACTCAGCATTTCAGATGTGATATTTCTGCAGGTTTGGTGTTCAGAGAAGTGAGAGGTTTAATTCTCAAGATTTATTTGGTGCATGTTTGACAATATTCAGCTACATGTGACCTCAAACTTTAAGCCAAAACAGTAAAATGGTGGGCTGATTTTACTTATAAAAGCAGCATGGTGCAAACAATGACATTTATAACATATTGTGTCTGATCTTGTCCTTAGCCTAAAATAAAATGAAAAAAAAAATCCCACTCCAGATGTAATATTATAATTAATATAGCAAGTATAACACTCAAACTCATTTGTATACAGATGAGCAACTGAGAGAACAGGCTAATGGGATGCTACAGATTTTATCTCAACACCAGTTGAACCGATGGGACTATATGACCTACATTCATAGTTAGTTGTCAGCATGACAACATCACCTACATCCCCAGTCTGCAGGTACAAGTATAAAAGCTCCATCACCACAGTCTGGGTATGCTGGTATTACGTTAGATGCATAATAATCTTGCAGATCATTTTTTTAATTTGTTTATGTTCAGCAAAAGAATGAAATATAGTGCTTAACCACTGCTAAAGGTGGTTGCGTATGTCTCAGTATTGCATTTTCAAGTGTGCACTTAGTTGTAATAAATAATTTGCAGTGCTCACTAAAATATTCCCTCTGTTTTTGCTATAACATTGTTTTTGCTGTTGAGAAGATAACTGCATTTAAGAGGAAAAATCTGCTTAGTTTATTAAGAGTTAGTGACAAAATGGGTAGAGCAGAAATAGATATATTATACTTGACTTTATTCAGTATATATTTAACAGGTTCTCTCAGGCAAGTAACCATCCACATCAAATATCCATGGAGTTTTCTTCACATTTTTTTTCTTTTTTTGTCAGATGTTGTAATATTTAATTTGCACTTAGATGCACATTGAAACTTTGCACACAGTAAGTTGACTGTGGAATAAATTACTGCTATAGTTGCTTATTTTAGTTACTTCACAGTTTTATTTGGATAAAGAAGTTTAGTCACTTAAAGCCAAATAGAATAAAAATTCAAATGGGAGCTGCTTTAGTTCTCTGTGATAGGAACCTAGGGCTGGGTGATTTGGCCCAAAATCAAAATCTCGATTAATTGAATATTTTAACTCGATTATGATTACTGAATGATTATTTTATTTATTCATAATTTTTTTTGCCCTCATAGTTCACTGACAAGTTTTAAATATCATCTAAAGGCCTTTCTGGTGCAGCTTCCAAACATCGTCAAAGTAGTACTAAGTAAGGCTCAAGAATGAGTCCATCGTCCTACTTGACCAGAGATCAAGTGTGGTTGCAAAGTCGGAGCAGAAGTAGAGATCAGCCACATCCTTTAACAGAGTGGGGTCACGTGGCACGTAGGTAAAGTAAATAAAAAAATCATCCTGGAAAAATTAGATTGATTACATGATCATTCTGAATGTCGAATTTCGATTACTTTTCTATTAATCTCCCAGCCATGAACCTATGGCTGTTATTCATTCATTCATTCATTCATTCATTCATTCATTCATTCATTCATTCATTCATATTCTTTTCGGCCTAGCCTCTTTATTAATCTGGGGTCGCCACAGCAGAATGAACCACCCACTTATCCAGCATATGTTTTTTATTCAGCGGATACCCTTCCTACTGCAACCCATCTTTGGGAAACATCCATACACACTCATACACTACAGAAAATTTAGCCTACCCAATTCACCTGTACTGCATGTCTTTGGACTGTTGGGAAAACCGGAGCAACCGGAGGAAACCCATGCAAACGCAGGGAAAGCATGCAAGCTCCACACAGAACTGAGCCAGCCGAGATTCGAACCAGCGACCTTCTTGCTGTGAGGCGACAGCACTACTGCGTTGCCAGGCTGTTATTTAATACAATGTATCCAGTAATACATAAAAAGAAAATATTTTGATACATATTAAAACTATTATTACACTGACATCTTAGTGACTGAAAACATTTGAACCGTTTAGTGTTTATTTATTTTTTTCAGACATTTTCTTTGGGAGTGAAATAGTACAGTATTTGACATTTTTCATTCATTCTTTCAATTTTATTCCCTTTAGTCTCTGATTTTTTTCAGAGGTTGCCAAAGTGGAATGAATCGGCAACTATTCCAACATATGATTTACACAGCGGATGCCCTTCCAGGTGCAACCCAAAATTGGGAAACATCCATACGCTCTCGCATTCACACACTCATGGCCAATTTGGTTCATCCAATTCACCTAAAGCGCATGTCTTTGGACTTGTGGGGGATACCAGAGCAACTGGAGGAAACCCACATAAACACAGGGGGAATATGCAAACTCCACACAGAAATGCCAACTGGCCCAGTCAGGACTCGAACCAGCAACCTTTCTGCTGTGAGGTGGCAGTGCTAACCACTGAGCCACAGTGCTACCTATAACACAATAATTTATTGGAAATTGTAAAAATATACTACTTCTGAACTGAATTTTTATAAATGTATATTTTAACGGCTAACAAATGAACTTTGTTGTATTATATTTTAACATTGTAAACTTGTTCTTACACTAACATTTTAGAAAATGAAAACATTTAATCTGCTCAGTATTTATTTATTTATTTCAGAAACTGTGTTTTGGAGTGGAATAATATTGTATCTTACTTCAGATTTTAGAAATCTTTTGCAATATTATTTAATTTTTATTAATGCTTTATTAATCAGGGGTCGCCACAGCAGAAAGAACAGCCAACTTCATTCATTCATTCATTTTCTTTGTGGCTTAGCTCCTTTAAGGGGTCACCACAGCGGAACAAACCACCAACTTATCCAGCATATGTTTTACCCAGTAAATGCTCTTCCAGCTGCAACCCATGAAATCACAACATTATGTGTACTTTTATTTAATGCATTCTTTGCTTAATGTAAGCATAATTTTTCTGTTTGTGTGGTTTCTAAATGCAGTAAAGCTGCAGATCTCAAGGAGTAGAGCAGAGGTGTCTGTGTTATTACTTTCTTGTTAAACCAAAACCACAGCGCATCTCTTTGACCACAGGATGGCACTATGATGTTAGGACTATTGCTACAGCTTCTTCTTTGTTCTCTTGCCAACACATGTTGTGCTGTTTTTCTATAATTACTAAGAACAGAAAAAATGTATCCTCGGGTTAAAATAAATAGCCTTTCACAGTTAATTTAATTGACTTTTTGCACATAATCGAGGTAATTCTGTCTCTGCCTCCGTCACAAACAAGAATAACAGTGCTTGTGCAAACGTTTGCCGAGCAGACATCTACACTGTCAGAGAGTTTGTCAAACAAACGGCAGTTTTGTGGCCTAACTGCAGCACTTATTTTATCACAAATGATATTGTTTTGCAAATAAATGTATTTTCTTGAGAAATAGGGAGTAGGTTGCAAATGCTCATGCACACACATTTTCTCGTGACCCAGTCATGCTGTTAAGAATGGCGTATTGAAGCCATACAGCGAGACTTTCAACGCATGCCCGCTTACCCTCTCTGAATATCCACATTGAGTGTCACTACAGCGGCATGGTGTAAATTGAGGTCACAGTCACGCTTTGTTTTGTATGCTTCTCAGACTAACTTCTTAATCATCTGCCCCCCTCTCTCTCTCTCTCTCTCTCAGACACACACACACATTCACAGTCGTCTGGTGGCAGTGTGTGTATCAGAGGCGCTGCTTTTGGTGACAGCGAGTGCTGTGTCCCTGCCGGCCCAGGGCAGGTACCCCATGCTGACGTGTTTAATTGTGTGCGTTCCCAGTCCGCTATGACAAGTACGTGTTCTCATCGTGCCAAGAGAACAAGGGCAGCCTCGTCAACGCGTGCCACTATGTGCTGTCACATGAGAAGGTGGTCAGAAAGATCCGGATACAACTAAATGTGTTCAGACTAAAGGAATGGTTTGAAACGTACAGTTATATCTGAAAAAAATCAATTAAACATACTTCAGCTTGATATGTCACTTCATATACAGTACAGTATGTATCTGTCAGACTTTATTCAGTCTTTTAGTCAGATGTTTATTTGAAGACCTATGTAGATGTGTAAGGTTGTTTATGCAGTCTCTTGATTCACATTCAGATTATTTCATTTTATCATAACCTTTTTTTATGTATTTGGCAATAAATAGTTAGTTTTAAAGAAATATCTGCTACATTAACTATCATCAACATCTGATCAAACCAGAGGTGTCCAGACTCGGTCCTGGAGTGCCGGTATCCTGCAAAGTTTAGTTCCAACATGGGCTAGCTAATCAAGCTCTTTAGTCTTTCTAGAAACATTCATGCAGGTGTGTTGAGGCAAGTTGGGACTAAAATCTACAGGACACAAGCCCTCCAGCACCGAGTTTGGACACCCCTGAATTACACCTAATGGCTGAATGCTTCTTTTTTTAGATGTGTAAATCCACAGCCTTTCAAAGGATTGCATGTGCAAGCAGTCAAAATATGCTTGAGACATGCACACAAAGAAGGTTCAATCTTCAATCCAAGGTTAATTTTTTTTATACAAATATTAACAGCAACAAATATATTCTTGTATTTGTTTAAGACTTGCGGGTGTCTCATATTCCTTCACATCTTCAGTCACTAATATAGATGTCTGCAGTTTTTGTCATCTTCAAGAATTGAGCATCCAAAATCTTGTACTGACTTGGTACTACATTTGAATTTGAACTACTTCATTACCATTAAAAAATTACTTTATTTAGTTCTATATATAATGAGTTCAGACATACTACATCCACCATGTTGTTGTCATTATCACATGACCTCGCTATTTAATATGTGTCATTTTACTTCCATTTATAAAGTGCATGTGAAATCTATTCGAAGTGCATGTGCAATTTGTGCATATTCTACATACATTGTCACTCAAAATCACACAAAACTGTTCAGTGTATGTACAATCATACTGTTCTGATGGTGAAACTTGCATCAAAGTGCACTGTACACAGTCCCTTGCATACACGTAAGAATGTAATACATATACAGAACACATTTTTTTTTAAATTATGCTCTGCTTTTGCTTTTTAATGTGAACACTAAATGCTAGGTCTATTTTACCAATGTGCTCATGTTATTAAAATTAAAACCAAAGACTTGCGTTACTTTCCACTGCCATGTTTTCTTTTCAAAGTAAAAACACATTTTGTGTGAATGGCCACTTACTGTATGACACCTAGTGGCGTGGATACAGTGTGTAATATAAAACAAGTTAGCAGTGGTATAAAGGGACAAATTACAAATACTCAAATTACTGTAATTGAGTAGTTTTTCTCAGGAATTGCAATTTACTAAGTAGTTTTAAAAATGTGTACTTTTACTTTCCCTTGAGTACATTTTTAGTGCTGTATTGGTACTTTTACTACATTATTTTCCTTCAAATCATTTGTTCTTGTCTATGGGGATTGGCTCAGTAGAAAACCCAGTCTTGTGATTCCGGCAATCAAATCGCATATAGAAAGTAAGTGGCATCATACTGGACAATTTTTTAAGACATGAACACATTATAAATGCAGCAAACCATTTGGAAGCAAGTGTCCAAAAAGATGTTCAAAATCTTTACATACAACAACCAAGAGACAGTTTAGACTGCTTATCACTGATGTGAAGATGACAGATGTTTACTGTACGATGACTGAAATCGCTAAATAGTCTTAAACAATCACTAAATACACTATGTAGTGTTTACACACACATGCACACTTTGCATATTTACACATCAGCTTTTCACAGCGTAATACTCACTACTCTGGAGTAATTTTTAAAGAGCTACTTTTTACTCATATTTTGAGTAATATATGAGCAATTCCATATGAGCAATTTTGAGTAATATATGAGCAATTATTGATGTGACTTTGCAGAAAATCAAAAAAAGTATATGTTACATTATATTGAAACATCTGTTTATATTTTCCAAAACAACTAACCACAGAGTTATGGGAGCAGAAGAATGTCAATCTGTAAACATTTTTATATTTTAAATGAGGAAAATAAACATGCGTTATGGATGTGACAAAAAAAGTTAGCGAGTTTATGGTATACAACATACTTTGTTGAAATTCTGTGAATTAAACTGCACAACCCAATAGAAACAATGCTAAAATGATAAGAGTTGGCTATCTATGGAACAAAAAGGATTGATTTTATTTAATTTTACATTTTTGCGTTTAAAAGAAAAACGCATTGTTATGGATGTAACACCTCTCTGTTATGGATTTGACCGATGTGAAATTGGCACTTGCGTGACTTTTGCAAATCAAATATAATTATTTGAAAACATTGACAGAAACATTTTTGAGTATTTTTAAAGCACTGTAAAATACAAGCCTACACAAAAAATGCAGAAACGGTTTCGTTAAGGTTGGCATTTGCATGGAATTGCTCATTGGGCAAGTAATGGTATTTTAATTTGAGAATAATTGTTCAGCACTTTTTCCACCATTGGTTTTTAGGCTCCTGATTTAAGTATTTGTTTCATGATTGTGAGTCATTTTAAACAAATGACTAACATTCAGAGTTTAAGTATATTTAGCAAACACTACAGTTAAGGCTAATGCATTGTTAAAAAAAATCTAGTTTAAATAAAATTTTCATTAAAAATAAAAATAATCATTAAAATGCATCCACACAAAAAAACAAGCATGACCATTTTCAAAATTAATAATATACTTTTTTTTTTTTTTCTGGAGGACCAAATCAACAAGACTAAAGGAATGGCCTGAGTCATTTACTGTAGCTACTTGTAGGAAACATCCAATTAAATATGCTTCAACTCAGTATGTAACAACATATATCTCTCATCCTATTTCCGTTTCCAAGAACCTGAGCCAGAGTCTCGGATCTGTTTGGATGAGGACTTCTGTAGATGAGAGAAAGTTGGGTTGTGTTTGGGTTCCTGTCCTCTCATCTGCTCTCCTCTCCTTCTGTCTGGGATGGTAAATAAGGTTGGGTGTGTGAGAATCTCATTACCAGGACACAAAGCGGCATTTCCTCTGAGGATTGAGTGAGGGAGTGAAGGAGGGAGGAAGAGAGGGGGAGAGCGGGGCGAACGGCCAGGCTCAATCACGACCACGCTGATGGGGAGGGAGAAGGAGGCAGCTGGGTTCCCGCTCAGGCCTTCAATTTCCTCCACAGTCCAGCCACTCAAGTGTGTAATTACTATGGGGTGTCATGAAGGTGCGATTCCTTCTCCTTGTAACACTCACCCCCTTCTTGCCTGCACCCCCTCCAGCGCCTCTCAGCTCCCCACGTCCCCTGCATTCACCCCCAGTAAACACCCCCATCTCATTTCTGCCCCAGGTGAGGGCACTAGATCCAAATACGTCTGGTGCTGTGATAGACATCCCAAAGCACACCCTCTCCAAACACTGAGGTGTATTGCACAACCCCCCCCCCCCCCCCCCCAACCCCTACATGGGTCCACGTTCACCTGTACAACAGTGTGCTTAAAAACTGAAGTTTTCCTTTTTTGCTTTTTGAAAAGTTACTTGTACAGATGTCAAAACAATCATCCATTACACCAGTGGTGGGGAACCTACAGTATACCACATACAGTAGGCTCACTCTTAAAACATAGCCCCTATTTACACATTGCTGGAGACCGCCAAATATGTAGCCAGAGGTACATATGGCTGCATTTAATTTTTTAAACGAAAGTTCCGGGTCGGTATGACTCTTTTGCGCTTAACAACTGACCGCTTACCTCCGTATGGACATCTTTGCCGCTGTAACCAGTTTGTCCCATTAGATGCAGAGAGGAGACGACCACGACGAAGGGGTTCAAGTCCGTTGAAGAACGGTTCCAGAAAGCAGGTATGACAAAAACAAAATCCAAAAAATTAAATAAAGAAGTAAATAATAGGATGAAAATGTGGATGCAAAAAGAGGATGGCTTTTTCTGAATTGCTTTTGAAAATTGTTGGTTGGCCAAAAAAAACCCCAAAAAAACAAAAAAACGCCTGGTACGTATTTTGCGTACTCCAAAAATGTATATAGAGGTAAACGATTTTTTAGAATGAGCCTGGGTTAACCTTTGGCTTGCGAGCCACATGTGGCTCTTTGACCAGAAATATGTGGCACTCCAGCTGTCTCCTTTCAACCCTATTTTGCAGATTAAAACATTATAATATATCACAAGAAATCCAAAAGTTTCCTACTGAAAATACAATTACAATTCCCTTTAAGTGTAATTTTTTTTTTTATAGTGAAATGAATAAAATATCAGTTAACAATTAGAGAATGTTTTGATCTATGTGTTTGTGAGGTGCTGTGGATAAACTTGAATCGTGGCACTAATAAAAGGCAAACAACTTATGTTTTTATGGTAACCTCCTGCATGTAAATTCAAAC
Source organism: Danio rerio (assembly GCF_052040795.2). NCBI lineage: Eukaryota > Metazoa > Chordata > Actinopteri > Cypriniformes > Danionidae > Danio > Danio rerio. The sequence continues at coordinate 30,253,803 of NC_141035.1, forward strand.
AACATTCATAAGTCGTGAAAATAAAAAAAATCTGTAAATTATCCTTTCTTCATTTATGGACTTATATATTTTTTATTTTTGAGTTGTGCACGGATATAAATAATTTTATTTAAACCTGTAATATTTATAGTTGTAATATATCAGTTACATTTTTTAAGATATTTGATTGATATACAGTTGAAATCAGAATTATTAGCCCCCCTTTGTTTTTTTTCTTCTTTTTTTAAATATTTCCCAAATTATGTTTAACAGAGCATAAAAAAAAATAAAATAAAAACAGAGCACTCGGAGAAAACCCACGCAAACGCAGGGAGAACATTCAAACTTCACACAGAAACACCAACTGAGCCGAGGCTCGAACCAGCGACCTTCTTGCTGCGAGGCAACAGCACTACCTACTGCGCCACTGCTTCGCCTACTGTCATTAGGGCAAAGATAAAATAAATCAGTAATTAGATATGAGTTATTAAAATGGTTATATTTAGAAAAGTGTTAAAAAAAAACTTCTCTCCGTTAAACAGAAATTGGGGAAAAAAATAAACAGAAAAAAATAAATAAATATATACATATTGTTCTTAAAAAAATGCATTTGCTAAATAAATCAGAAATAGATCTTTGCGGAAAAAAAGGTTCCCAACCACTGGATTTTACAGATTGAGTGCAAATGACTAGAAGCATTATATTGTGCATTGTGCAAACCAGGCCAGTAGTCAGTGTCACTTTGTAAAGAAGCACTATGCACCTGCACATATTCAGTCATGTAGTCCACCACTGTTCTATTGGTTGCAAAGCCGCCTTTCCACTGCACACAACATTTGGACACGACTATCGGAATTTGCCTCCTTGTTGCAGTCATACAGAATTTTCTGTTTTGTTATGCACCATGGGAGAGAAGCTGTTCCAATAGAGTTTGGACCTGCATGCTCAGGCAACCGGGCTTCCTCTGCAAGTGATGTCATTTACAATCGCCACCTGAGGCCGCTTGCATAAAAGTCCTTCAGTAATTTAACTTAAGGGTGTCCCTGAGGCAGAAAAAAATCTCTGAGGTATGGATTTCATTAAGATCGTTGCTGCAAACTTCTTATATGTCACCCTTTCTCAAGTGACTTTTTTCTAAGCGTTTCACTTTCGTCTCTGGCAACATACGGCGACGGGCGCCGCAATTGCTTACGTAAACAGATCGTTACGAACCACGAATGCTTTCCTTACAACAGCTCGGCAGTAATGTTACACATCATCTGTGCCGATTTTTTTCAGTTAAGCAAATCGATCTCAACATTATGTTTGGAGGACATATGAAACTGGGCTGTGATCATGTAGAGACGTTCGAAACTGCACTGAAACTGCGATTTCATATGAATCCATGTCTGCACAAATGTACTAACTTATCAACACGTATGTATTACTTCATTTATTAAATGGTTTTATTAAATTATTATTTATTTACAGTCCTTTTTTGAGTGAGAATGCTTGCATTTTGAGTCTCATTTGTTCAAGGGAACTGACTAGGTCTCTTAAATGTTTTAAGAGGAAATGGTTACTAAGGGGAAATACTTAATGGTTTAAATTCCATAAGTTGATATTTTTTTCTCTTTTTGCAAATCAATTTTTACTAAAGGTACCCTTTTGGTTAAATACTTTCATGCAGCCGAGCCCTGCACTCCCCTGCCACGTCACTTGCATCGACATCTGCATTCTTGTTTGCAATCGTCCTAGCACCTGCTGAATAAAGAATATTTTCCCAAGTCTTTTAAGAATCATTGTTGTAAGTCCATATGTGTAACCTTGAAATGTTTAAAATAAAAACTAAAATTCAAATTTGATGTTTTTTTTTATTCATAACTGTAGAGAAATACTTTGTGTGTATATTTAGACCTGATAGTTCATATAAATAAATAACAAGCTTTGCTGATTTAAATGTTTATAGTAGCCTGCTTTGGTAAATTTATATTAAAGCATTATAATGATGAAAACACAAACCGCTTTTCGGGGGGTGGGGGGATCTGTCATGGTATACAACCTAAGTACTTAGAATTAATTGACAACGTCGTCACTGTTAATGCAAACAAACTGGAAACTTACTTTTGGTTTATTTGTGTTGATTAAGTGATGTGACAGGTGCAAGTGTCGATTGTAAATGACATCACTTGCATAGGAAGTGTGGGTGACTGAGCCAGGTCTGAGTGTGCAAGCCCGAGAGTGCAAGCCTGAAGGTGGAAGTGCAACTCTGCAGCCAGACCCTTCTCAGCTGTTTTTGCAGTGTCCGAAATAAAGGAGTGCAAAAGCAAGAGCCTTTACTCTCCTTGCGTTCACCATGGTTGAATGAATGGAATACTAGAAACTCAAAGACCTCATTTAATTTAGGAGGGAATGTGGAGACAACTTAAAAAGTATGTATATATTTTTTATTACTCATTTATGAATAGAAATGTTCCCAGACTACTATTAGAAATTAATGTCTTCTTGTCTGTTGCTTGTTGTTTGTCAAGTGTAAAGGCGGCTTATGTACCTGCATCCTTATGAACATATACGCATGTGCTTGATTTCTTTCAGCAAATCACATTTTTGTAGTTTATACGATGTTGTTTTCAAAAACCTGCGCTTTAAAACCAAAAATGTTGTTGTGTATATGCACCCAGTGTTATTTGTGGCTGTGTGGGTTTAAATGGGTAACAATTTACAATTTAAAAATGTATATTTTACTGATTTCAATTATGTTCACAATAGTTTTGAACATAATAGAAATTATTATTTTTAATAACATTTTCTAGGGGATTTTCACCTTTATTATGATAGGACAGCGGAGATTTCAGACAGGAAAGCATTGGGAGCAGAGAGAGGGAAAGGATCAACATAGGACCTCAAGCAGGGAATTAAACTCAGATTGCCGTGAGCTCGATGGTGCTATGAGTCAGCACACAGTACCACTAGACTATTGGCTCTGACATAGAAATTATTTTTAATCACCAAATCAGCAAATGTCAAATACATTCAGTGTAATTAATTTTATATTTTTGTAATTTTATTTTTATTGTTTTTATGTGATTAATGAATATATTTCATTCTTTTTTCTTTAGCTTAGTCTCTTATTTATCAGGGATCACCACAGCAGAATGAACCCCCAACCATTCCAATATAAGTTTCATGCAGCGGATGCCTTTCCAGCCACATTATAAGTTATGCAAGCAGTTTTAAGCCAGTTTAACATAATATAAGTTCAATGGCCTCATAAGCTTAATTTGATTCAGCCTAAAAATTTAAGGCAACCAGGATTTTTTTACAGTGCAGTACTGGGAACCACCCATTCACTCACATTTACACACACACACACACACACACACACACACACACACACACACACACACACACACACACACACACACACACACACACACAAACACACACAAACAACACACACACACACACACACACACACACACACACACACACACACGCACACACAATGGTCAATTTAGTTCATCTAATTCCCCTATAGTCTTTGGACTGTGGGGGAAACCGGAGCACCTGGAGGAAAACCATGCGAACAAGGAGAACATGCAAACTCCACACAAAAATGCCAACTGGCCCAGCTGGAACTCGAAACAGCGACCTTCTTGCTGTTAGGTGATAGTGCTAACCACTGAGCCACCGTGTCGCCTCCAAGCTTTTTTATTAACATACATTTTCTAATCTTTAGCAATGTTTTTGTCTGTAGGCACAATGAAATGTCAGTGTAATACTGAAGCTGCAAACAGAATGCAATCTATGTAACATCTCTCTGTACCCACTAGGTTGTTCCCACAAGTCCTATGAACCCTTATACTTGCTCCCCACAATCATCATGCCAGTTTGGCTCAGACAGACACAAAAACACACAGTTCTCAGTGCAGCCTCTCCAGTGTGCTACGGCAGACTGGCACAGCCATGCATGTGTTTGTGTGTGTGTGTGTGTGTGTGAGAAAGAGCTTGTTTGAGTTTCTTTGTGCATTGCGGCTGGCTCTGGTGCTTTGAAGCTGCTCAATGACCGCACAAGGCCTTCTCTCAGCGGGAGGCGGTGAGCGATGCACGCTTGTCATTTGTATACAGCTGTTTCTTTCATCTGGTCCTCCTCCATCTCTTGTAGCCCCCCCAACCTGTGCCATCTCGCTCCTCTCAGCCTCCACCAAGCCGTCTGCCCTTTCGCAACTGAGGCGGCATTTACTGACAAAGACCAGAGTGATCATCAGCTTACTGATAAACACACTAAACACATAAACATGGCTAGCCTCTGCTCCCCAGCTGCCTTGTACCCAGCGTGCAATGCCCGGACAGACATGACAGTTTGGGGTGGGGGTTTGTTTTTGGAGCTTTCTCACTATCAGCCCTAAATGCTCTGGCCCAGCACTCGGTGAGAAAAGGGATGCAGGTGCTCTGAAGCTGGTGTCAATTGCTGCTAATTGGTGCAGCAGTGCATAGGCAGTAAATAAAATCACTGTGTTGTGTTTGGGTGTTTTTGTGTGGCAGAGTGTTAAAGTTGTGGTTAGGGTGTATGTTTAAAGTCAATATGTTTTTTTTTTGCACCCGTTGTACGTTGACCCGGTCATATTTGTGATGTTTTCAAAGAATGTTTTTTAAGGCTACACATAAATCAAAAACGTATTGTAATCGCCAGTGTTGGGGAAAGTTACTTTTGAAAGTAATACACGTTACAATGTTGAGTTATTCCCCAAAACAGTAACTTGTTGCGTTATTTATGTCGAGTTCAGACTGCATAATTTTCAAAGTAGTCCTGTCACAGATGTTTTCCCACTGCATGACTATCTAGGGTAGCGTTCTGTTGGTGCTGTGTTTACATTTTAGGATGGATTGGCGACAGGAGGTTTCAATCTTTATGACTCTAAAATAGGAGAATCTCCGACAACTTTGTACACAAACTACGTCTCACTACCAAACGCACGTCAGAATTGACAAACGACGCAAGGTCATGTAGTATTTATTTTGTTAGAAACTATGTTATGAGAAAGAAGCCTTTAGTGGGGTAGAAAATACTTATTTTACTCACCTGGTCCTAGAAAGGAATTCACAATTTCTCTCAAACTTTTCTTTTTCAACCCAGTTGTATTGCTCAGATGACACATCAAACAACCACCTGGCTCCTGCCAAACTTCCACTAGTTTTTTCCTCATTTCACAAAAGAAGCCTTTTTAACTTCTTTCTCAACCTCCGGCTGGCCTGCAGATACCTATACTATTGGATGGTCTCTCTTATTGGCTGTAGGTAATCACTGATGTTGCTTTTAATCAGAACACATTTTACACGGCATGATTTTGAATCGCAGACAGGTCCAGATATTATATATATATATACACACACATATACAGTTGAAGTCAGAATTATTATTCCCCTTGTTTACTTTTTCCCCCATTTCTGTTTAAGGTAGAGCATATTTTTTTCAACACATTTCTAAGCATAATAGTTTTAATAACTCATTTCTAATGACTGATTTATTCTATATTTGCAACGATGACAGTGAAGTATATTTAACTAGATATTTTTCAAGACACTTCTATACAGCTTGAAGTGACATTAAAAGGCTTAACTAGGTTGATCAAGTAAAGCAGGCAGGGTAGAGTAATTAGGCAAGTTATTGTATATCCATGGTTTGTTCTGTAGATTATCGAAATAAAATATAGCTTAAAGGAGTAAAAATAAGACTTTCTCCAGAAAAAAAAAAAATAAATAAAAATAAAAAAAAAAAAAAAATATATATATATATATATATATATATATATATATATATATATATTATCAGACATACTGTGAACATTTCCTTGCTCTGTTAAACATCATTTGGCAAATATTTAAAAAAAGAAATTCAAAGGGTGGCTAATGATTCTGCCTTTAACTGTATGCACGTATTAATATAGGAAAACCCTCAATTTTATATAAGTCACACATATATTAAAAACTTATATCAAAACCTATATTACATGTTTATGTAGGTTCTATCCATGTGGGCTCTCACTTATTTGCCTTAATTAAATTCCATAACATGCCATTAAATGTGATACCTATTTGTTATTTTAAAAAATGCTTTAGTTAGTTTCTTAGTTATTAGTTATTGCCTTGATAATACAAAATATAATCTAAGCATCATGTATGGCAGTTGCCAAAGTGAGATATGAGCTATATAGGAGACATATCTTATATGTACATATACTGTAGGGCTTATATGTGGATAAAGAATCAATAAAGGAGACCCATGTGGCCTGTATATACACATATATGAACCTCAGTTTTGCCTATATGTGGCATATATACGCATAAATGCAGTGTATATATTACCATGTATGTGCAAAAATACTGCATATAGGTTTTATATTTGTACATATATTCTCATATATGGTTTTTTCATGAGGAAAGATAATATTAAAAAAAACATATTTCTAGTATATGGAATTTCAGTTAACTCATATTGCCCACATGACCATGGCATTTAAAGAATTAGAAAAACTCACAGTAATTTCAGTCTCAAAATAATTTACAATGTACATAGTGCTAATGTGAACTTAACATAGACATGGACTTTTATGGCATGTTACATTTTTTCCAAGTAAACGGGTAAAATGGAAATCTACTGTGTTGGTCCCTTTCAGTTACTTTATGGCTTTTTAAAAACATTTTTTTCCAACGCATTTCTTGCCTAAATTCAATCAATACTGACCCATTTACCTTTGATTACTTTGATTGATGCATGTAATTTTTTCGGTGGTATTTGCTGTGTAGTCAAACCAGAGTGATGACTTAAATTTGTATCGGCCAGAGGTGATTTAGCACAACAAATAAGGAGACGCTCATCTCAACCCTATTATAAGGTTTTGATTAAAAGTGGACAGCTGGGAATGAGTTGGATACATAATCTGTCTGCGCTTATGTTCTCTGATGATTCTGATACATGAACTGCGAAAAAGAAAATCAACATCAGTTGTGTGTTAATCATGTACTATACATTTGAATTAAACATATACGGAACGTGGAAAATGGAAAGTGATTTAGCGAAGTAGGAGAAATTTGCTCTGGCACATGAGGGAGAGTAATATTGACAGATAATGGCTTTCTTCTCTCTTGATTGGTTTGTTCTGAGCCTTGTTTTTTATTATCCTCCAATATCCATTGTCATCTAAGCAGTAAATACCGTTTTATGAAATAATTGCTTTATTTTGTGTAATCGCTTTTCCATTATTCAGGATTTGCTGCTTTATTGTTCATGAAGATGTGTTTATATAAAGCTTTTTATTACTAAACAGGTTTCCCAGCCGTTGCTTTTTTTTTTTTTTTTTTTTTTTTTTTTAGGTCTGTATGTCCTTTACAGAGAGGGAAATGGGAGTTCTGGGAAGGTGTCACTACTCTAGATCTTCATCTCTGGTTCTTCCACTCCCACATGTACACAGGTCACTGGTTACTGTTATTTACACTCTTTCACACTTCCTTTGCCTCCCCACATCCTTCCCTTCACTCTCTGTCCATCACTGTGATGGAAAGGACACACACATTTAAGTATATTTGATTTTATTTGTCTGTCACCAAGTCTAAACTCTGAGTTTGGGGTGACTGTCAAAGGCATAAATGTTTTTGATTATAGTGTACGTCAGTTGCTCTGGCTGTAACCCATCCCACCCCCTTCACTCCGACTCTGTGGTTTGACCCATTTCGGTATGCCAATATTGCAGTGATTTGATCTCTAGATGCTCTCAGTTTGGCAGGACCACAGTGACAGGTCTGAAGGCAAACAGAGAGGTGTCTATTTTTCTGACAATATCAGGACAAGGTAGCAATCAGAAATTGGGAATCCATTTTTGAGAAGACAGTATGGTGCTTTTGTTGGTCAGAAGGTGACATCAAGATTTACTGTCTGAGTTTAGAGAGTCTTAAACTGACAGAGGTGCTTTGTATGGTCATGTAAATCCAGAAATGTTTGTTTTTGGACCACAAGTATAAACTCTACTGTACATTCGGGACCTAAAATTTACACTATACTAATATCAAAAGTCAGCGTTAGTGAGTATATGAAGTATTACTCGCAAGAGAACAGATCATAATGGACTCAAGGCAATACAATGTTTTTATTTATGTGTGTCTAAATGCATATAGACTTCCTTTTAAGATATTTTTATTCTTATATGATTTAGTTTAGTAATTTTAACACAACTTTTTATAGACAAACGATTGTTGCATTGACTGGAGAGTTGTATTTGTGACAATGATTATGAAGATCTACTTTATCATATTCGAAGATGTTTAATATGACATAATCCATCCATCCATTCATCCATCACAAGATTTTACAGACCTGTTACAGTTCACTCTCTCAGGGATTAACAAACTTTAATTAATTTATTGCATTTTATGATTGTGTTGAAGTTTTTGTCCATGTTTTTCCTGTTCACCATCATCTTTGTTGGACTACAGGGGGTTAAAGAAATATTTTCTGCCGGCCAACCTCGTTCTGTCTCCTTAATTTCTGAAGTCCACTTGATTGCCCCTGACCAGCATGGATAAAACCCCATTATTTTCAAGAACTTCAAGATGCATGTGTATAGTTTTGATGTAATTTTTGCGGCCCACCCATTTCCCATTCTGAAACGAATTTGAGATGGAAATGGAACCAAATTTTGGACTGGAACGCTGAAGGAAATGAAATATTTAACAATGGTAATTTTCCTTACTCAAATTTGCTAAATTGTAGAGGAGCTGGAGCTGGAGGAGCAATTTAATGGGGAGGCAGAGTACAGGAGCCCTCCCAATCAGACATGCTGAGATTTAGTCTTAAGTTGGCCTTTTTCCGCTTTCGAGTGCAGGCAGATGGGCGCTGAAATGGTTTTGAGAGGAAAAGAATGACACAAGCCGAACATGGTCAAGTGAACGTGTCTAACAATCACCAAACCCTTCAGTCAGAGCTCACACACTCTGCATCTTTTTATTTTAATGTCTGTGTGGCATCACAGTGTATGTGACATATACAGCGCCCTCCTATAATATTGGCACTATTGGAAAATATGAGCAAAGAAGGCTATGAAAAATAAAATGTCTTCATTTTTTTAAGCTTTGATGAATATATATGCCACAATTATTGTCACCTCTATTGATTCATACAAGTTAAAATCAGGTTAAATACAGGTTTACTCTCATTGATATTTAGCCTTTTTAGTAGGTTAAATACAAGTTTATACCCACTGACAATTTACATTTTCTAGTACACCTGTGTAACCAGAAAATAATGTTCAACCACAACCTTCAGTTTCACAGGAGTGAGAATATGATGGAACACAAAGGCCAAACTTACTCAGGGCTATATTTTGAAGATCCATGCGCAAAGTTCAAAGTGCAGGGCGCAAACGCATTATGGGCATGTCAGCATACATTTTTGCTATTTTAAGAACGGAAAAATCCACTTTGCGCTGTGGCGCATGGTCTTACAGGGTTGGACTTACTCTCTTGGGGCTCTATTTTGACGTTCTATGCGCAAAGTGCAAAGCGCAGGGCACAAACGCATTAAGGGTGTGTCAGAATCCACTTGCCAATATAAGGACTGAAAAATCGGCTTTGCGCTGGCGCATGGTCTAAAAGGGTTGAGCTTATTTTCTTAATGAGTTATAGGTGTATTTTGAGAATAAACCAATCAGTCTTATCTCCCATTACCTTTAAGAGTCAGTTGTTCTGCGCCTTATCGCATATGCTATTTACATGACTGACTTCATAAGTAGAAAAACTGAGCACTTCACTATCAAGAAAACAGTTAAACAGAGCATCTACAACACAAGAATGAGAGATAAGCCTCCTCATTATTAACTTTTACTTTTGCTTTCGTGGATTGGGAAACCTTGTAAGCACAGACATCAGTTAGCTTATAAATAATTAATTTTGTTTGTTAAGAGCAAAGATTTGTTTCAAAACTATTTCTAAAATCAGTTCTAATTTTCAGCAAATGAATAACTGAACAATTATAGCGAAGTGTGGTCAAAATACCGAGTTATATCCTAATACACATGCTATGCCCCATATGGTCTAAAACCTGACAGGTGGGCAAATCTAAGCTTGTTTTTAATAAAACAAATATAAATATGCATAAAATAAATAATACTGCTAATAATGATAACATTATACAAAAGCAAATTGTCGCAAATTAACTGAAAAAGCCCCCCGAGATGAAGAAGGCATGAAAGTAAAGTTTTTATATATATGTAGGTTAGAAAATAATATGTTTTGTAATATTTTAATCTTTTAATTCTTTTTCATTAGTAAAGATCTGCGTATTGCTGTAGACCCTGTGTGTATTAAGCAATGTGTAAGCAAGGCGCACAACTGACACACTCTGCGCTGGACACTGATTTGATCCGGTCTATTGAACAATCTATTATAGTTCCTCAAAATAGCAACACGCCAGCAATGCGCCTCAATACACCTCCTTTTTTAGACCAGAACGCCTATGGACGCACATTTGAGTGCAAATGCATTTGCTATTTAAATGGCTTGGCACAAAATGTAAAAAAAAATTCTTGCGTCAAGCTGAAACTAGCAAATAACAATTGTGTTGCGCCTTGCTCCGCATTGTGCCGGCAGTATGATAGGGCCAGTAGGCTGTGTTCAAAATAGTCTACTACTCAGTAGGTACTGCATTTGAATTGAAATGTACTACTCGGCCATTAGAAAAGTATGTTCTATACAGTCTGAATGTCAGTAGTATGAATGGAACTCAGAGATACTACATCCACCATTTTGCCATCATCATGCGACCTACAGTACCTGCGTCAGTTGCATCGCTTCTCTCACATTCATAAATTCACTCGCGGTGCATCATGGGACAGCGTAGCATCCATCAGAAGCACACTTCAGAATCTTGCCGGAAATAGAAGGTCATCCGGGTACTTACATGCTGTTTTTCAAATTCTTTGAATTCAGACATACTTCTCGGCTCATATACCCTTCCCCTTGGCCCTTACAACCGAGTGTGAAGGGGAAGGCCTTCAAAATTTACCTCTAGGATTTGGGACAGCACTACAGCACCTGCACATGTCATCATATGTCATCGCAATCTCTTTATCGCTTCATACGAGATCAGACGATGACGACTGCTGTAGTTATTCTAGTTGTGCTATTTTTTGGTATTTATCTTCAGGAAATCACTGAAGGCATATATTATGTTATGTATTACGTTATGTATCATAACGATCTAATGTGGCAGTAAAATCGAAACTATACTGTGCATTTACACAGTGACCATATTCATCTTTGTAAACACACCAAAAACAACATTAACATTATAGCAGACACTGTAAAAAGGTCATTCCCAGCCACTAGACTTTTCTGACAGGGTATTTGAGTGTCTTCGAGTGTCAGAATGTTGTGGGACCACAATACAGGAGTTATGATTGCGAAATTTAGCTGAATTTATTTTAGCATTTTTATTTTTTTTTTAAAGCGTGACGGTAAAACATAAACCAGGTCATGAATATATTAAAACATGTGCTTGTTTGCTGTAAAAATTTGTTATAATGACAAAAATACTAATTTGTGGACCTTCTTATTTCCGGGTGCAGTGATTCTGCCGTTGTAGATGATGTATTCTGTGAAATTTTCTTAACCCTTGGGCCTTAGTGTACTATATATGGAAGTATGTGATTTCGGACACAGCTTTGGGCTCCAAAATTGCCCCTATACCATTAAATAGAGCCCTTTTGAGGGAGCAGCCATTTAGTGCACTAAGTCATTCAAACCACACCTGAACCACGATAACGAGTGCACAAGCGATGTACATGGCTAGAGAATGCCCATAACGCACTGTAAAAATATTCAAATAGTTTTTGTACACATGACAAAAATCTAAATGCCTTGTTTCATCACCACTAGACAGCTTGCTAAAAAGCTTGGTGTAGTTTGCAGTTTAGCTTCAACACATTGGAAGTGCCAAAAACAATGAAAATGTCCATCTCCACCATCAGCGCAATAATTAAGAAAATCCAGTAAACTGGAAGTGTTATGAATCAGCCTGGAGGAGTATGTGTGCCTGTCCTTATCACTGTTTGGAGGATGGTTTGAGTCGCCCCCCAAAAATCTACATGAATCACAACTTGACAACTGCAGAAGTTAGTTATGTCAGGAAGCATCTAAAACTTCAACCCAACATCACCTACTTCACCACAAACAGTTAAAAAGGGTTTTAAGAATAAATGCTTAATTGCTCTTATACCAAGGGTGCCAATATGAATTGAGGACACTGTAGCTGTGCAGTGTGCTTTTTTGTTTATTTACATTTTTTTGTAGTCAACGTGCACGTCATGATTTTGCCAAGTACGATGCAATCCTGCATCAGTTTTGTTCGAAAATGTAATCCATACCTATTCCCTACCCCTAAACCCAACCATAACTGTAAATTATTCCCAAAATTAAAGGGGGATAATAGTGATAATAGAAGTATAAAACCCTAAGCATAAGCCTAAATGTAGCATAAACTGTAAACAAACCCCTTAATTCTGATTGGCTGATTGGAATGTTGTTCCAGGATCAAGATAGATGTTAATTCTGGAACATGTCTTACTCTGTAAAATCACACTAACCGTTCAGGGTTAGTGTAACCATATGTTTCGGAAACTGCAGTTGCATGGATGTTCAGCCCTGATTTGACCCTGTAAAAGGCAGAGAAGGATGATTTAGCTCTCAGAGTTTGTCTTCCTGCAAGGAGCTGAAACTGCATATGGCAAAGGGTAGGCTCTATGTTAAGAGGATTACTAACATGAAAAAGGTAGCCGTCATTTAATTGAAGGCTTACCAGCAAGAGAAAAAAGAAAACAGTCAAACTGAAGGTATATCCTGCCCAGAACATCCTGAAGGGACCACATTTGACAAAGTCGGTGTGTTTTTTTCCTCTCATCTGTGTCTCTTCCAGAAGCACACATCACGCTTTATCATGGAGTCTCAGCCTCTTAAAAACCTTTGCACATTAGGGAATTTTAATCGTGCCTTCAGCTCGTATTTTTCAAACACTGTGATCTGGCTGCCTTGGCCAAACTTACTGCATGCGAGTCTGTGTCAGGGTTTGTTGTGTATGAGTTTGAATATGATTTGATATGAATTGTTGGTGTACAGTGCATCCAGAAAGTATTCATAGTGCTTTTTCCACATTTTTTATGTTACAGCCAATCCAAATGGATTAAACTCATTGATGTACTCAATATTCTACACACAGTACCCCATAATGACTATGTGAAAAAAAGATTTTTTTAAATTGTTGCAAATTCATAACAAATAAAAAACCTGAAAAATCACATGTACATAAGTATTCACAGCCTTTGCTTAATACTTTGTTAATGTACCTTTGGGAGCAACTACAGCCTCAAGACTTTTGGAATATGATGCCACAAGCTTGGCACACCTGTCTTTGGGAATTTTTGCCCATTCCTCTTTGCAGTACCTCTCAAGCTCTATCAGGTTGGATGGGAAGCAACGGTGTACAGCCATTTTCAGATCTCTTCAGAGATATTCAATAGGATTTAGTTCTGGGCACTGGCTAGGCCACTTAAGGACATTCCCTGAGTTGTTTTGAAGCCACTCCATTGATATTTTGGCAAAGCGCTTTGAATACTTTCCGGATGCACTGTATACACCACTGCTCAGGATGTTGAGGTCAGGAAGATTTAAATTACTTAAATGTTTTATTCCACAAGTAAACTGATTTAAAATACAATAAAACATTAATACTGTAATGCTTTTACAACTAAATATTTTTTGAACATTTTTATTCATCCCGTACATTTATTAGTCCTATTTTCATTTTGATAAGATTAATAAATGTTGTTCAGAGCCCTCAATCTGCATATTATAAGGGTTTTTCAAATCATATGACACTAGAGACTGGAATAATGGCTAATAATGGAATCATCTTTACAATACTACAATGTTTACTGTATTTACAGTACAATTAATGCAGATTTAGTGAGCTTAACAGATCATTTCCAAAATACTTTCATCATTTACCCTCCATGTGAATTACTTTGATCTTAACGTTTTGCAGCATTAGATTTTTGATTAAATAGACTTGTTGTTTTCTGAAGATGAATGCAAGTTTGATTGGTTTAGAATGACATAAGAGTGAGAAATTTCATGAGAGAATTTTGGCCACATTTGTATTTTTTTAATGTATTTTTTTCTTTTTCTAGGCACTCATCAGAAACACACATGCACAGTTACATATAGAGATGCTTTAAAAAAAAAAAAAAGGCTTTTTTTGTAAGCAGCTCATGGAGGTTCAATCAGGGAATGAGTGTCAGATAATAAAGGGTGTGTGGTTCTCTTCTCCTGTTGTTATCATCTGTGTCTGATTCAGAAAGCAGAGACCGGGTTCTCAGGGCCAGATTAGGTCATCAGCTTCCTGCAGCGTCGCCATCCCATCCTACAGTTGTTACGACACTAAGACAGTCACTCACAGTGATATGAACCATATTATCTCTAGAGGAACACAGCAGGCCCGTCACTGCTCACAGTGCATTTGTCTTCGTATGTGGTCAGCTCTCCAGCACTCCTCTACGCAGTGTTGAAGCACATTTATAGCAAATTCATTTTAGCTTTATTATGTTTCTCTTACACCTACACTTTTTATGGTGACACCTCTCATGGTTTCCCTTTTATTTAGGAAAGTCAAACGCTGCCCTGCTGTAGTGCATTGCAGATGTCAATTAAAGAGAATGGCTACTAAAAGGTGCCATAGTGTCCATTAATTCAATATGTTAAATTGTTCTCTGACAGGATTTTTTTTCTGGCTTATAATTGTCTTGTTATCTTATCTTAACATTAAATACATGACCACTGCTTGAGCATCACCTGGGGTCTGTTGGCATCCATGGCTGCCTGCCTGTCAAAAGCCAGAGGTGGTACAAAATTTCAGGTTAATTCAGTTCAGAAATTCTGCAGAAATGGTTTTATGTGATTATATAGTAACAGAGGCCGACTAGCGAAGCGCTATGCAGGTAAACTTTACTCCTCTGCAGTGTTAATTGTGACAGGAAATTTTGATTCAGTTTTTGTCTTAGTCTTTTGACAAAAATTCCATTTTAGTTTTATTCTTCTGAATTATTTTAGTTTTAGTCGACTAAATCTACTCTATATTTAGTTGACTAAAATATATTTGGTCTAATTTAAGTGTAATTAAATATTGTATTCATTTATTTATACAAAATACAGAATATAGCTTTTCCATAGAAGACCAAAAATTAGATATGCATTGTTTATTTATATCATAAGTAATATGTAAAGTTATGTGTCGGCAAGGACAGTAGACCGCTGAAAATTAAGGACTTTGCAATTATTTAGCAAACCTTTTGTTTTAACATGGTAGACTACTTCTTTTAACCAGTCTGTTGAACAGACGTCCGTATGAATGATGACATAATCACATCCCACGTTTATTGGGGATCAGTTACATTTCAAATGTGTGCATGTCATGCGTCACACACCAAGATTAATTCTAATTGGATATTTTTCAAAAAACATCCCTCAATTACATTCTTGTCTCATTTATATTGATCAATAAAAAAGGTCAGTGTATTTTTATTATAGTTGTCGTCATCGTCACTATTTAGTTTTCGTCAGTAGAAACTTGTTTGTCACAAAAATTATGATGAAAATTTTTCACCAACAAAATTAACACTGCTCCACTGACCTTAAAAGGTGCTCTGGCTACAGATGCTACTGGGCATGGTCTTTATCCTCCTTGTTAGAGCAACAGAATAACATGCAAAGAATCGCCGGTTTGATCCCAGCTCAGAACGGGTTTGGTGCAGTAGAACCAGTGGGTTACAATAAACATACAGTTAAAGTCGGAATTATTAGCCCCCTTTGAATTGTTTTTTTTTTTTTTAAATATATCCCAAATGATGTTTAACAGACTAATGAAATTTTTACAGTATGTCTGATTTTTTTTTTTTTTGAAGAAAGTCTTGTTTGTTTTATTTCGGTTAGACTAAAAGCAGTTTAAATTTTTTTTAAACCATTTTAAGGACAAAATTATTAGCCCCTTTAAGCCATTTATTTTTTTCGATAGTCTACAGATCAAAGCATCACTATAAAACTTGTCTAATTACTCTAACCTGCCTGGCTAACTGAATTAACCATAGTAAAACCTTTCAATGTCACTTTAAGCTGTATAAAAGTGTCTTGAAAAATATCTAGTCAAATGTTATTTACTGTCATTTTGACAATGATAAAGTAAATTAGGTATTAGAAATGAGTTACTAAAACTATTATGGTTAGAAATGTGTTGAAAAAAATCTTCTCTCCATTAAACAGAAATTGGGGGAAAAAATAAACAGGGGGCTAATAATACTGACTTCAACTGTATATACTGTATATAATGGCAAGCTTCAGCCAGCAAGTACATACGCAGGTACTTGTATGTGTGTGTCTGTGTGTCTGTATTGAAGGGCTGTTGAGTTTAGCTGGCATTACTGCTCTGTGTTCCATGTGTTCCTCATGCTCTCCTCTGTGGATCTGGATGGATGACAACACTGGCTCATTTTCCCTCTTTAATGCTAGGATTACTGCCTTTCGCCTTCATTTGATTAGACAACCCAAGGCCTTGATTGCGAAAAGGCAGATTTGTTTTGTGGCCCTCAAAGGTAATCACCGGCATCATTGTGTCCCTCCTTCTGCAATTGTAAGGTCTTCCTGCCGCACACAGAAAAGGTGCTGTCTTCAATTGCCCCTCGTCTCCCTCCCTTCGCCACCCCGTTCTCTGAATTAAATCCTATTAAATTAGCCTTCACTCTCCCATACAGTTGTTTTTGTTTGGCTTGTGTAAAGATTTCTAGCTGTGTGTGCCTCCTCCTTGAGTGAAAAGTGGATTATGCTTTCCTTCCCCTCCTCAACATTTTGTTGCCAGTCAGAAGAGAAAGGGTTTCGTATATCTCGCACATTTAGCTGGATTTTAAATGCTGATTGGCTGGCGTCCACGAGCGGGGTTTGTTACAGAGAATTTGTCATGCTAATGAAAATTGCAGTGTGTTATTGCTGTAGTGCTGTCAAATCAAGCTAAGAGCCACAGACCCTAAAGTGGGATACCCCGCATGTTTAAGCTCAATTGCTGGCGTTCCAACAAGAAATGTGGAGCTCGGCTGGTAGACAGCATAGCTGATCTGGTGTCACTTCTCAAAACAGTGGGAGTTTTGTTTTTATAGACTGAGAAATCCTTTAAAATACAATAGTTTTTTTTTTTTTTAAAGAATACTGCAGTTTTTTAATGGAATACAGTCGTTTTAGATAACTTCTGGAAAGTGTATTTTTTTGGACACAAAAGCTGCATTATTTAAGTATATTGCAGTATTATTGCAACACAACTGAAGTACTACAATACAACCAACTGCAGTCCATCTGAAGTACTATTACAGTAAAACTACTGCAATTCAATGGAATTACTAATGCAGTACAACTGCTGTACAACTACTGCAATAGTACTGAAGTCATACTACTTCTATAATGCAGTACAACTACTGCAAGGGTACGGAAGTACTACAACTACTATAATGCAATTGCAATACAACTCAAGTACTTCTACAATACATCTGCAGTACAACTACTACTTTTCCTGCTCAGTGGACAATGGTTTCCAAATGAGATTTCAGTACTTAAGCTGTATGGCTGAAGTACTACCACAATATATTGTATTGCACATTTCAGAAGTATAACTAACTACAGAAATACATCTAGATTATTGCATAATTTTACATAATTTACATAATAAAACTAAAGTGCACTTTTAATACTTATGTACCTATAGTAAGTGCAATAAATGATTTTACATATCACTATATTGCCCCTCTCTGTTTACCCAATGTTACTTCAGTCAGAAATTGCTGTTCAAATTTATTGTACTGTATTTGAACTGTGTTTATGCTTCATTGTATTGTAATTTTGCAATTGTACATAATTTTTACTGCATATACACTTCTATATACTGCTGTTGTACTGCAGTTTTACTTCAGTTAACTGCTGTTATTTTTTTGTAAGGGATATTCCAAATCATTAATAAATATGCATACTTTCATTTGACTTGTGGCTTTTATATTTGCTGTATCGTTCAAGAGTAAATTTATTATATGCCTATTACAATTGGGGACTTGGAAAATTAAGGATTGTTAAAAAAACAACCATTAGCATTGACAACGGTCACCACTTACACTTATTTATTTTATCTTTGCCATGATGACAGTAAATAATATTTTACTAGATATTTTTCAAGACACTTCTCTAAAGCTTAAAGTGACATTTAAAGGCTTAACTAGGTTAATTAGCTTAACTAGGCAGGTTAGGGTAAATAGGAAAGTTATTGTATAACGATGGTTTGTTCCGTAAACTATCGGGAAAAAAAATGCTTAAAGGGGCTAATAATATTGACCTTAAAATGTTTTAAAAAAAAATTAAAACTGCTTTTATTCTAGCTGAAATAAGTCAAATAAGTCTCTCTCCAGAAGAAAAAATATTATCAGATATGTTGTGAAAATGTCCTTGCTCTAATAAACATCATTTGAGAATTATTAAAAAAAAAAAATACAAAAAATTCAAAGGGGGGCTATTAATTCTGA
The DNA here is from genome assembly GCF_052040795.2 of Danio rerio. Taxonomy (NCBI): domain Eukaryota; kingdom Metazoa; phylum Chordata; class Actinopteri; order Cypriniformes; family Danionidae; genus Danio; species Danio rerio. The sequence continues at coordinate 30,272,411 of NC_141035.1, forward strand.
CTTTAACTGTATATGTTAAATATTCAATAATCATATTAAAATAGCCCAAACAAACGTTTTTGTTAAAATAATATATATATATATATATATATATATATATATATATATATATATATATATATATATATATATATATATATATATATATATATATATACTGTACCAATTAATATTTTTATATCGATTTACTTATTTTATTAATATCTTATAATATTTATTATGTTTTTATTTATTACATTTGTCTTTTTAATTTGAATACCTCAGGCTTTGTTAAAATGTTTTGAAAAAGAAAGTTTGAGTTTACTTGTCATGGGTAACGAATTAACATGAGTAATGAATGAAAACTGTCACATTATATAAAATTATTTTCACCGCAGCAATGCATATTTGGACAAATAAGACACACGAAATAATGTGATGAATAACACAGACTCTTTCGGGGGTCTCCGCTAGATCACCTCTTGTATTTACAGTGCTTTATTTGTGCACCGTGTGTTTGCCAATTAGGAACTCACCACTGTTAGACACCCAATTTTCTGCCCTAGCTGGGTAGTTAGCGCTCATATTAGGATGAGTCTCTCTGCGATCACTTTCCAATCTCCTGGTTGGCGGGGTGCCGCATCGGGCTAATTTAAGGGAATTATTGTGATTGTTTCCATAACGCTGATCAGATTATTGCCCAGCGGGGCCCACTTGCCCTGGTACACTCATTCCTTCTCTCGCTCCCTCTTTCTCTCTTTGTCGTTCTCCCCTACTTTCTTTTTTAAAGTGTCTATTAGTAATGAGGATGAAATTAGTGTTAAGAAAATAAATAGAAGAGAGAAAGTGTGTCAGTTATTTTAAAAGTCATATTCGTTTCTTTGTTCCTATATCATCAGCTATTGTTTTCTAAGTTACTTTCCAATTGATTATTATAAATGTATATCTAATAAAGTGGAGTTTATATTCATTCATTTTCTTTTTGGATTAGTCCAGGGATTAATTTTGGATTAATCCAGGGTCGCCACAGCGAAATGAACCGCCAACTTATCCAGCACTTGTTTTACGGAGCGGATGCCCTTCCAGCCGCAACCCATCTCTGGGAAACATCCATACACACTCACTCACACTCATACACTATGGACAATGTAGACTACCTAATTCACCTGTATTGCATGTATTTGGACTGTGAGGGAAACCGGAGCATCTGGAGAAAACCCACACAAGCACAGGGAGAACACAGAAATGCCAACGGACCCAGCCAAGGCTCGAAACAGCGACCTTCTTCCTGTGAGCCGACAGCTACGCCACAGCGTTGCCTGAAGTTTTTATGATACATGATTTTAGTTAGATCTGAAAGGTCTTGTTTAAAAGCTAGTTTAGGTGATTATTATTCTTTTTTTATCCAGACTTTTCTTCTTAGTATTGTGAATTTGTACTTTTTCTCTTAGAATTTATCTCTCACATTTTTTTAAATGGGGAGAAATGAACTCTCAAAATTGTGATGTTGTTTTACAATTAAGTTTATATTTCACAGTTCTGTGAGAAAAGTCTGAAACATACAATTAGAAAGCAAAAATTTTGAACTTTGAACTCCTTTTTTTTTTTTTTGCAATTCCAAGAACTTTGGGATGTACAGAATTGTCATATAGAAACTAACAGTCTAAAGAAATTCTCTTTTAAAATCCAAGTTTATACCTGTAATTTTGAGGGAAAAAAAAGTCAAATCTGTGACTTATAAACTTTGAACTGCAAGAAATAGACACAATTTTAAGAAATCAAACCAGAATAATGAGACAAAAACTCATTATTGTGAGAGAATATGAACTCAAAAGAGAGACAAATAAACTAATGACCGTTTTCCTCAAAATCACAAGATCATCTTGATTTGAGAGAATAGGTCTGAATTGGAAACGATGTTTACTATAAATGTACCACAATCATGTTGCACTGTTTGCTTCAACTTTAAATAACTCTTGCACAATATTAAACCTTTAATACTTCTCTCGCACAATATTCTGCACACCATTGTTCAGTCTCATGTAAAAGTACTTGTATAGCCAGGTTTTTGTGTATAAATGAACATCATATAGAATATGTTAGTCACAGTTTTTTAAATAGCTCTTATGTTGAGTGCTGTGTTTAAATTTAGGATTAATTTACGTAGCAAGACATGGCATTTCGTACCTCTGTAGTGGGATGACAATAAGGCCAATCCCAATTTTACCCCTTAGCCCTTTCACTTGCATGTTCCGTAAAGGGGTAGTGGTGTCCCAATTTTCTTTAGCTTGAAGGCACAGAGCTTAGGAAAAGGGGAAGGGGTAATACTCCTAAGAAATCTGTGGACCACAATTGAAACCAAGAGGTTCAAAAAATTCCAAATTCATATTTATTGTTTTAATTCATAACTGCGCAAAATGCTAAAATAAAAAACGCTAAATTTAGCCATCTATAATCTATAGTGATAACTCCAGTATGTAGTCCTACCACATATTGACACTCGATAACATTCAAATACCCTGTCAGAAAAGTAAAGTATCTGGGAATGGGCTCTTTGATCTTTGCTCTTTGTTTACATAGATGAATATGGCCACTGTGTAAATGCGCAATACAGTTACGATCTTTCTTGCCACGTTAAATCATTTTGATAACATGATAAATGCCATCAGTGGTTTCTTTAAGAGAAATACCCAAAAATATTGCAACTGGAATAACTACAGCAGTCAAGATCGCGATGACATATGATGACGTGTGCAGGTGTTGTAGTGCTGTCCCATTTCTTAGGGGTAAATTTTAAAGTGCTTCCCCTTCACACTCTGTTTCAAGGGCTAAAAGGAAGGGGTAGGGGTACAAAAATAAAATTGGGATTGGGCCTAAAGCTCGGCATGAATTGTGAGATACCTGGCAAGAAATTATTTCAATAAGAAAGGCAAAATTGCGAACAATAAACTCATTTTATCTAATTTTGCAATTGCAAAAACTATGCGATGTGCAGTACATTTAAAACTTAGCAATAAACTAACAACCTAGAAAAATAATCATAGCCGTAAAGCCAAAATCTGGAATTCTGAGATTTTATCTGTAAATTTGAGAAGATAAGTCCAAACGGTGACATATTTACAGTACTTTGAATTGATATAAAAAGTTGCAAATTTAGTAAAGCAAACCATAATTGTGCATTTAAAAAACTCTGAATTTTGACATTTTCCACATTGTTCATATGACTTCAGAATAATGCTTCAAAATTGTTCTTGCATTCCAAAAAAGTTCAACTGAAGGACACACTAAAGGAAACTCACTCGTATATAAAATTTGGGTGTTAAAATAATGTGTGACATCATGTCCCTAATATCCTTTTTTTCCTCAACTCTCCTGCCTAAGGCCTTTTCATGGCCTCAGTGAGTTTGAGTGGCCTGATGTTTTGATCAATGGCAGCTTTTCTCTCCTTCTTGGCCTTCGTTTGCTCCTCCAGAATAGCCTAACTCATTACAGTAATGAACTTTATAATTACTTTGCCTCGCTAAGAGGAATGAGTCCCATTTAATAAGATGTGATTGGCCTTTATTTCATTTACTTGGCCTGGGCGCTCCACTTGTGGCCATTTTCCATCTCAATAAACTCCTTATCCTTCAAACAGTCAATATCCGTCTTGTATCAGAAGGAAGAGACACTTTGCCGAAGTGACAGTTTGGGTCTTTCTATTTATGTGCTTTTATACATCCTGAACTGAGTTAAGGTTTTACCACGAACAAACTTTTGAAATGGTGCTAATAATGCTCAGTCAAAAAAAGCCCTCACATTTACTTACAAGTTTTATGACTGAGATTGATAGTCATGGATTTAAGAGTTTTGATGGCATTTCTTTTGTATTTTGGAGTATATAGTTATCACATGTAATTTCAAACAGCCATCGCATTTGCAAAACAACACATTTGCATTTGAGAAAAAAAAACTAATGTGATTTTGTAATTCTGGTTCTATAAAAAGGAAAGTGGCTGTAGCGGAAAGTGGGGAGGAGAGGGAGGATTTCATTTTCTTCCTATTTAGAGTTGCCAGACAGCATTAAATAAGGATGCAGTTGCAGTGCACTGTATTCACCCTCCTTAATTAACACTTACCACAGTAGATATAAGGCAAGCTCATTCTTGCCTCTGTATAATAGAACCATTACGGATGCAGGATTTATGGACAATGATGCTTTTTTTCCCCGGTCAAAAAGTCTTTTTTATGCTTTCTTTTCACGTAACTTGAGTTACAGTATTTCTGTCTTGGCTATTGGGGAAGAAAACACAGATATGCAGATATATTAAAATGTTGATGTTATCTAGGGTGTTTCTAGATAAATAAATATAAATTATATTAGATAGTAAGGTGCAATTAAAATCCATTATTTGAATTTGTTTTACTTTAGTAGTTTATTGTAGATCCGATTCGGGGCAGTTTTGTTGTGCTGTAGATTAATATTTCTTTTTTATTTTTTTATTTAATTGCATTAAATATTAAAATATACTTGTGCATGTATATTTAGTTTTCTGGTTATAGAAGATGACATAAAAAGGATTTTACTCTAGTTCAGTGTGTGTTTGTGTGTGTGTGTGTGTGTGTGTGTGTGTGTGTGTGTGTGTGTGTGTGTGTGTGTGTGTGTGTGTGTGTGTGTGTGTGTGTGTGTGTATGTGTGTGTGTGTTTGTGATTAGGGTGAAATTTTCACTCAACTCACCAGGTTATAGTCCTAAAGATTTTATGCTAAAATGCATGTGTAAATATTAAAGCGGAGTTTACATGAAATGTCATTTTACTTAGATCTGAAAGGCTTTTCTGTTGAAGCTTCTTTAAATGTTTTTTTTTATTCCAACTGATCAGACTTTTTTTTCTCTCAGAATTCATATCTTAGAATTTAGAGTAAACTTTGTTAGAATTTTGAGATATATTGTAAACCCATTATTCTGAGAGAGTACTGTATAAACTTAAAATTGTGACTCTCCAAATTTTGATGTTGCTTTGCAATTAAGTTTATATCTCATAGTTCTGTAAAAAAGTCTGAAATATACGATAACTTTCATTTTCAATTTCAATTCTAGGAAAGTCAAAAATTATGAACTACACTGTTAAACCCAAAAAGTTAATTTAACTCAAACAATTTGAGGAAACCAATTGCGACAAACCATTCAAAACTAATCCTAATGAGTACTGTGAACTTAATCCATTTAAGTAAATGGCACAATTTGAGCACAGTAAAACCCAAGAGAACTCAAACCAACTGAGAACTGTAAAACACAATGAGTTAAGGCAACTCAAACCATTTGAGGAAACAGATTGCTACAAACCATTTGAGTAAAAAAGTAAAAATAAAAAAACTTTATGAGTACTGTAAATTTACTCCATTTTAGTTGAAGTCATGAGGTATTTAATTAACTTATGACCTTCAACATTGAGTTCAAAAGTCTTTTCAAATTAAAGTAAAATTTGAGTTAACTACACTCATTTTATTTGATAAAGTAAACTGTTGGGTTTTACAGTCTATGGAGTATTTTTTCCTTTTGCAATTCTAAGAACTGTGAGACTAACAATTTAGAGAAGTATTCATTCTTAAAAATGATTCTTGAAATCCAAGTTCATGACTGAAATTTTGAGAAAAAAGTCAGATCTTTGACATATAAACTTTGAACTGCAATACATAATGCAATTTTAAAAAACCAATGCACAATGGTGCAATTTAAACTCATTAAAATGGGAGAATATGAACTCAAAATAGTGACAAATGGTTTCTCAAGTTGTCTTGGTCTGAAAGTAAAGGACCGAAATGAAAGATAGCTTGCAAAAAATATTTTTTTATAAGAGATCCAAAGTTCTGATTTAGTTTACCAGTTTATAGTAGATGAGATTAAAATGATTTTACTGTAGTTCAATTTGTGTGTGTGTGTGTGTGTATGTATGTGATAGGGGTGAAATTACCACTCGGGTTACAGTCCTAAAGATTTTAGGCTAAAATGCATGAATGTGATAAATCTTTCAATTAGGTCTATATTACTAAATTTACTCAGCTACTAAAAAACTCATTGACTAAAATTATTGGATGGCCAAAATTGGACATTATGTTTAAATAAAACATCCCAGCTATAAAACAAAGCTTATTTTTATACCCAGTGATATGTTAACTTATCCAAATCTAAAAGTGCATTTGTGAATGAATTGTCTATTTGATTCACCTATCCTGCAGCTGAAGAACTACGACCAAGGCTGAGGAAGCCGATCTCCATGCAGTGCTGTTGACTGACCCACAGGTGTCTCTCTTTTTCTTCCCTAGTGCTGCGCTAAATCTTTCTCTCTCATTCCAGTCCACGCTCTAACTCTGAAAATAGAAAGCCTGTATCTTACAAACCACATAGCCCATCTCTATAGTCATTCAGTACACAGACCCTTTGGACTACGAGATCTGGCGGTGTGAGCCTCAAAAAAACACAGGCGGCCATAATAATGTCCCTTGTGCATGAGAGCAATCTTGCACGTTCTCTGGCGCGTCTGTCCACTGATGCGAGCGGCTCTCATTTTCTGGTAAATTGCGAGGCTGTACAGGTGTAATACAATGTCTGGGCGGAGAGCTGAAATTTGGAGGATGTTACAAGCGTATGTTAATGTTTAGCAGTGCATCTTCTCTCTCTGATGGTGATTGCTGTTGCCACGTTGTCTGGACACACACAGCTGTATTTACTGTAATGTATTCTGCAGACCCAGAGCAAAGTAATGTCGAATTGAGCAGGCGACGTCTCTTTATGGCCATCATTAACATTAACCCCAGAAAGCGACAAGGGAAGGCAAAAGGTTAATCCCGCGCACTTTAATGGATCGAGACAGTTATAATAAATAACAGCTTACCTCTGAATCTCAGTTGATTGATGCCCTGGTGGATATTTTTGGAAAACAAAGTGATATTTTAATTTTTTTTGTTTGTTATTAAATCCTAATTCTTGCTAATTGTATTCTATTTTATATTTTGCACAAAATATAAAGATGATTTTGTCAGAGACATGCAAGCAAACGATATTTGGTGTTCTTTCAGTTCGAATTTAGCTTGCGACATTCACTGGTTGCACTTTTCTCCATCATTTTCTTCCCTCGTTCTCCCTGACATGCTGATTGACAAGCCAATTTAGCTTGTCAAAAGCTGAATAAATGAGAAAAACTTAGTCAAATCGACTCACTGGACAATTTGTTTGGTGCACTGAAATGTGTTAATGCAAATATCTAATCAGAACATGGCAGTAACTAAATGCATTTGGGTGTTTTGACAATCTACCAAGGTTTAAGAAAGATGACTTTAAATGTGGCATTATTTTTGCCAGACAGGATGGTTGGAGTATTTCACACTTTTATGGCCACAGTGAACCCATACTCAGATCATCTCAAGCTCAGATCATCTCAATCTGGATTTTTGAACCACAAGAGGTTCATTATCCTTAAATGTTCTCCAAAGTCACCAGATCTGAGCACCTCTAGGAAGTGATCAATGTAAGATTCACATCATGGATGTGTAGCTGACAAAACAACTGCAGCCGACTGATGCTATCATGTCTGTGTGGACCAAAATCTCTGAGAAAAGTTTTCAGCACCAAACATTTCTGCAAATTCATATTATTTTGGTTCAACATTTGACCCAAAAAACGGAATAATGTTTTAGCTGTTTTTGTCCATATAGTGAAAGTCAGTGAGATCCAAAATAACACTAGCATAAATAACACTTACATAAACAATATTTTCATCCACTTATTTGTATGTGCAATTTGTAATTTTGCATAAAAATGTTTTGATGTTTTGGTCATTCTAAAGGCTATCATTAGAATTGTTTGGTATTATTACCTCTCAGAACTGTGTGGCTGTGCTGCCAAAGAGCATTCTCATGCCTTCAAAAGCCAAGCCACTGTGCGTTTATTGAGTTTTATCATTGTCTTCTAAGCCACAAGATATGTATTATATAAGAACCTACAGTGATTACTCCTACCAGCAAGTTCCATATATATATATATATATATATATATATATATATATATATATATATATATATATATATATATATATATATATATATATATATATATATATATATATATACACCTTACTAGTACTAGGTTGGACCCCCTTTTGACTTCAGAACTGCCTTAATCCTTCATGACATATTCAACAAGGTACTGGAAATATTCCTCAGAGATTTTCTCCATATTTACATGATAATATCACGCAGTTACTGCAGATTTGTCGGCTCCACATTAATGATGCGAATCTCCCGTTCCACTACATCTCAAAGGTTCTCTATTGGATTGAGATCTGGTGACTGTGGAGGCCATTTTGGTACAGTGAACTCATTGTCATGTTCAAGAAACCAGTCTGAAATGATTCTCACTTTATGACATAGCGCAGTACACTGCTGGAAGTAGCCATCAGAAGATGGGTACACTGTGGTCATTAAGGGATGGACATGGTCAGCAAGAATACTCAGGTAGGCTGTGGCATTGACACGATGCTCAATTGGAACTAATGGCCCCAAAGTTTGCCAAGAAAATATCCCCCTCAACCTTACACCACCACCAGCAGCCTGAACCGATACAAGGCAGGATAGATCTACGCTTTCATGTTGTTGACGCCAAGTTCTAACACTAATATCCAAATTTCACAGCAGATATCAAGACTCATCGGACCAGGCAATGCTTTTTTCAATTTTCTATTGTTCAAATTTGGTGAGTCTGTGTGAGTTGTAGCCTCAGTTTCCTGTTCTTAGCTGACAGAGTGGCTCCTGATGTGGTCTTCTGCTGCTGTAGCCCATACGCCTTAAGGTTGGACGTATTGTGTGTTCAGAGATGCTCTTCTGCATACATTAGTTGTGACGAGTGGTCATTTGAGTCACTCTCGCCTTTCTATCAGCTTGAACCTGTCTGGCCATTCTCCTCTAACCTCTAGCATCAACAAGGCATTTGCGCCCACAGAACTGCCACTCACTGGATATTTTTTACTTTTTTGGACCATTCTCTGTAAAGCTTAAAGATGGTTGTGCATTAAAACCCAGTAGATCAGCAGTTTTAGAAATACTCAGACCAGCCCATCTGGCACCAACAACCATGCCACGTTTAAATTCACTGAAATCACCTTTCTTCCACACTCAGTTTGAACTGCAGCAGATAATTAAATGTTTATTAATGAGTGAACTATACAGTACATTGCCTTTACGACTAAATGGTGACTCAGTAGGAAATCTATTGTAAGTGTTACTCGTTATTTTCTGTATTTTATTTTGCATTTCTGTGATAACTTTAAGTCATTTCATCCTCACTTTTCTCCTGCAGTAGTGGCTAGCGCTGCTTTTGTTCGGTTTTTAAATTACACAGGTGGACAAGGGTGGCAGATTCTGTCCTGCAGCCAGTCAGTTGCTTTGCTCCTGGAAGCTGCCCAGGTGCCCTCTGAACCCTGGCAAGGTGGCAAAGCCTTCACATAGGGTGGGCGGAGTGCAGCAGGTTGCCCAGGCTTATCTCAGAGAAGTGGATTTATGCTGTGGGAAGACACAGAGTGCTCCTGATGCATTGCTTTGGCAAGAAGCTCCCTGTCTCTCCTATTATGCCTGTCCCCCTCCTGCCGTCTCTCCTTCAGAATTCAAGTACTTGCGTCTCCTTTTAGTGAGTGTCAGCACCAAACTCAGTGTAGATGCTGAGAAGCAGACCCGGGGAGAGATATCAGCAGATCCCAATGTTCTTGCCATCTTTCCCTGCTAATCAGCCTTAAGAAACCTTTTAATCACTTTGACAGCTCTTTTCTAGCCCTGGTGCTGGTTAAAGATGGTATAGATGGAGTTGTGTAAAAGGCTCTGGCTGAAAAGATTCTACATGAAGTGGTGACATCACTATGGTGACATCACTGACTTGGGGCCAGTGTCTTGCAAGATATACAAAAAGAAATCCTGTTGTGAAAATGTTTATGGGTACTCTGTTTTCTAAATTTAGGGCTTAAAAGGGAAGAAAAGCTTAGGGAACTTAAAGAAAATCACAAGTTAAAAGTGTCCATCATTTGTAATCTTGGAAAAATTGCCGCAGAAAACAAAAATTGTATTAACATTTAGTTTTATTTATCTTCCATTTACCATTTTCTTTTCCCCCCTTCAAATTCTTCATTTGCTCACACTGACCTTCTGATATGCATGCATGGCTCACAGTTTTGCACAGAATTGTGGCTTAGAGATTTGTGAGAGTGACTAGCATGTGTGTAGATCCCATTGCCATTCAGTGCATCTGTAGACACCAGCAACCGTGTCTCGCCGACCCTCTGCTGCTTTCCACAATGCTGCGTTGTGTCGCCACGGAAATTGAAATAATGATAATGTGTCCCTCTGACTGCATCAAAGTATTGCCACTTCAAAAAAAGCCGGGAGGCATGAAATGCAAATGACAATGTGGAGCAGATGGATTGAGTGCCGTCGCCTTGGCCCCAATGAATCTTAAAGGAGGGGCTGGATGTGACTGTGTGTGTGCCAGACAGGTGACAGGGTGACAGGGTACTGACTATAGGGGGTATTTGCAGGTCTTCTGTTTACGCCTTGCACACAGATTGATCATAACTAAAGTCGTGTCATGAGCTGTCCTCGACGCTGTAGTGTTCAGACTTGACCCTGTCTGTGCGAGTCCTGTTGATGCTGTCTGTGCTCCTTTGCCTCCGCATGGAGCCGGCTGCAATTAGCTGCTAATCAGGCCTCTGTTTTGACTAACTAGTTTGCAGTTTGCTTTTAGTGTTCTATGGTGTGCGTGTTGAGGGACCAAATATCCCTTCAAGGACAGTGAAACCCTAAATCATTTACTGTACATTGCTGGGAGTGCAAGTAATAAACCAAGCATTTTTGAGATTGCAAGTAAAATCTTAATAAATATTACATTGGGAAAAAAGTTAATAGGAAATCCTCAACATACAGCACACAGCATAACTAAGTACACCCCATTTTGAAAATGATTATTTTTATCCATTTCCCAGTGATGCATTTCGGTGCATTTAAACAAAACAGATTTATTAAACAGATATATTTATTAAAGTATTATTTTAGTCACCATATTTAGAAATGAAAAGATAATACAATTAAACTCAAGGAAAATATTGCCAAAAAATTTACAACCTACAAAATTTCAACACAATTTTTTTGCTCCTCTTGATTTTTTCCTCTTTTTAAATTCATGTTGATCATTTTTTTTTTACAACATATGAATTTGGGTGTACTAGTTTTAGAACCATTATTGTAGGTTATTTTGTTAGATAAGCTCCAAATTTGGCTTCAGTACTGACTAAGCTAATGTACGTATATGCACAAATATAATACTGCATAGCTTGCTATTATAAATATAAACTTAAAAGATAGATTTGTAAAGGGTGTTCGCATGCAGTATATGCTGAGCACTGTATGTACTTGATTGGAGCTTTTGGAATTATTGCGAGGGTTAAATTTCTTTGTCTCTACAAAGGAAAAATTGTGAAGTTGTTATGATGAGAGTGAGTAAATTATGAGACTGTGGAATAACACCATATTAGATAGTGACAATTCTTTTAGTCTTTTAAAGTAATGGTAAAGGCAAATGTGTAACTGATTCTGACATTGATCAATTGATCAATATGTCTTAAATCCTTTAAAACTATATAATCGGGAGTTCTGTTTTATGAATCTTTAATGCTATAGAGCCACTGATACGTTTTCTTATTGCAATTTTAATATACAGAACATATGAGGGCAATAACATAACATTTAATTGACATCAAAATAAATACAATACAAAAAGAAAAGAAAAAAATACATTACAATTATTCAAAGAGAAGATTTAAGGCTTTGAGATAATTAACATTTCTTTTTGCTTTGGCATTTTTTGTTTCTTTTATTGTAATGACCTTTTTCTATTTAAATTGAGTAAAATTTGTTTTTTTTTTCTCTGCCTGTTTACATTTGCGAATAAACAAATTTCCATTTATAATGAGCAAACAAACTATATACCAAATTTTGAAGTCAACTGTTTTTCATAAAAAATAAAACACCTTTTTTCATTGAATTAGAATGCAATATTTATACTTTGCTCAAAAAAAAAAAAAAAAAAAAAATCACACCAAAATAATGGTATATAAATACAATCATACTGATAAGTATTTGCAGTTGAATTCAGAATAATCAGCCTCCCTAATTTATTAGCCCCCATGTTTATTTTTTTTTCCGTTTAACGGAGAGAACATTTTTTTCAACACATTTCTAAACATAATAACTCATTTCTAATGACTGATTTATTTTATCTATGCCATAATGACACTAAATAATATTTAATTAGATATTTTGTCAAGACACTTCTATACAGATTAAAGAAACATTTAAAGGTTTAACTAGGTTTAGTTTAACTAGGCGGGTTAGAGTAATTAGGCAAGTTATTGTATAATGATGGTTTGTTCTGCAGACTATCAAAAAAAAAATATATATGTATATATTAATAATAATAATAATAATAATAATAATTCTAATAATTCTGACCTTAAAATGGCATTTAAAAGATTTAAAAACTGCTTTTATTCTGGTCAAAATAAAACAAATAAGACTTTCCAGAAGAAAAAAATATTATCAGACATACTGTGAAAATTGTCTGTTAAACATCATTTGGGAAATATAAAAAAAAAAAAAATCCAAGGGGGTTTAATAATTCTGACTTCAACTATATATATAATTTCAGTTAAACTTATGGCAATAAGAAAAGTAAAATATTAAAATACTATTTGTTGAAGATTATTCTTATTATTGTTATATATGCAGCAAAATCTCATTTTCTAGAATTCAACTGGAGAATGACCCACATAAATGTTGTCATATTTATTTCTGATATTTTAGCTTTAGAAAAAAATGTTCACAATTATTGTTATTTTTACTGAAGCTTTAAATCTTGACCTTAAATCTGAAATATACAGCAAATATGAAATCTTAAATTTAGTATTATAGAAGTAAATTTTGTTTTTAAATGCTTTATGATTTTTATGTACATTACTATGTGTCCTGTTTAATAATAAAAAAGCATACTTTTTTTACCAGGAGTTTACAGTATAGACACTAACTAAAATCAGATGACAAATAATGATAATGTTTAATTTACAATAAGGATCAGGATGTATTAGTTAGTCAATGTGTTAACTAAGATAAACAAACAATGAACAATGTATTTATTATAGTATTTATTCATCTTTGTTAACATTAGTTAATGAAAAAGTTTTTTATTATTAGTTCATGCTAATAAACACATTAATTAGCATTAACTATTGAAACCTTATCGTAAAATGTGACCAATGTAATTTGGAGAAACAATAGTTTATATTTGTATGTTTTCATAATTATTAAATAAAGAATAATTTAGTAACATATTAAAAGACAACATTTAAGGATCACAGCGTATCCCAAAAACACATTAAGTGTTATTTTAAATATTCATACTTTGCCACTTTCCTTTGAATATAGTAGTTTATGTTTTGTACTGTACAGGAACAATTATTGACAATAGGTTGAAATTTGATCAAAGCACACATACACTTTTTAAAAAGACTCTTCAAAGACCTTTTAATTAAGGAAACACAACTCTTTTATGTAGAGTAAGTCATTCTTGAGAACTTTTACAATTTATTTATTGAAAGTATTTTGTCCTTTTCCTTTATTTGCTGGTTTTCTGCACTGTCTATAAAAAACAAGAATCATCTTCAAGGCAATGTTAATTTGAGCTAAACATTTTTTGAAATTCCCCTGACAAACAGCAAGTGTTGAGGATGGCACATAAATACTAGGAGACAGCACACACCCCTTGAGCAGATATTTTGGGTGGATCAGGACAATATATAAAATATAAAGTTACTTTTGTGCCTGAAGCAATTCGGTTACATAATAAATGTAGTTAATCAATGGATTATTATTGATTATTATTATTTGCTAATGTTTTTGATTCGACCCCCCCTCCCCCCACCCAGTTTTTTGTTTGTGTTAACTGGATGTTAAGTGTTGGTGTTTATTGTGTTAAGTGTGTCATTTGTGTTATATGGGAAGCACTACATTGTCAAAATGAATTAACCCAAGGGGATTAATAAAGTTAAACTAAACTAAACTAAACTATAACTTACGATAACGATCTAAAAACTAGTACACCCAAATTTCTATATGAATTTAATTGTATTATCTTTCAATTTCTAAATATGTTTGGTGAAAAATATTATTTTATAAAATAATATTAAAAATATAAGTTTGTTCAATAAATCTGTTTTGTTTAAACGCACCAAAATACATTGCCTACATTCACTAAGAAATGGTTAAAAATATTCATTTTCAAAATGGGGTGTACTCAGTTATACTGAGTACTGTATATATTTTTAATGTCAGAATTTGATGAACATTATTTCACTCAAATTTTGATTTCTTATATTCAGGTTATTAAAAAATTTAAATAGATGTGTTGTTTTTATTTTTTAATGCTTTTTTATGCACATAAAAATTCACTTTTTGTAAATGTAATAATGACACCAAAACAGGCGAGCAGTTTTGAAAACCCATTTCTAAGCATTTGCTTCTGGCTGACCAGAATGCACACATCATTCAGTCTACAGTCAGCCTTCAGTCTGCCTTTAATGACAACAACAAGGAAGAAACAAATTTGTTTGATTTGTGCGTATATGTACAATATAAATATCAGCCTGTGTGTAATTACTGCAGTGGGGGAGATGCAGGCTGATGGGGTTGAAAGTGTGAGTGGTTAAACAGCAGTAGTCTCTGAACCAGCCTGCTGGAGGAGGGCTGTAATATATTAAAGGGGAGGCAGAGAGAAACAAATTATCCCGGTGTCTTTGTGTTGTTCTTGTCTCTCTCTCACACTCTTAGTGTTATATATTTTCACACCTCAGTGAATTCTCCCCATGCTTGCTTTCTCTCTCTCTCTCCCACTTCATTTCTCTCATGTGCCCTGCTTCGCTCGCTCTCTGTCACTCCTTTTCTCCTCTTCTATCTCACTCTCTGTCTTGCTCGCTTTGCTTGCAACATCTCTCTCTCTCTCTCTCTCTCTCTCTCTCAGGTCATGTTACAGCAGCACCAGTAGAAATGATAGGAGGAAGGCGTGAGGTTGTTATTTGCATAGAAATAGCATGACGCCCCAGGCAGCTTGGGAGAAGGACACAGAGATCATTTGTCTAAAATTTTAATGAAAACTTTTGCTGAGGCAGAGATTTTTTTTTCCTTCGATACAGTCCCCCCCTCCCTATACAGTCTTCACAACACCTCCCGTCTTCTCTCTTTCCCCCATGGTGAATTAACGTGGCTCGATTTAAAATTAGATGACACATCGCAAATCGCTGCATGCCAGGATGCAATAACATGTAAATTTCAATTTGCGGACTCTAATAGAAGTGTGTGTCGTGGCCATGCTGAATGGGACGGCTGCTGTGGTAAGTTGGGACGAGGCGTTTTTTTCCCCCCTTTGTGTGTGTCAAAGCCCAGGCTGGCCGGAGACTTCATCTTGCGCCGAAGCTTTTATTCGGGTGGCTTTTCGTCTGGCCCAGTATGGGTTCAGAATGAGGACAGATCTATGGAAAGCTTGGGAACTGTGTGTGGACTGTATATGGTCTTTTTTCAGTAGGCCGCAGGGTTTGGTATGCAGACATGGGCATAAATGTGACACAACTCAGATAACCCAGCGAATGCACTGGGTTACAGGGAGTTTTGTGGAGTTTTGAAATTCTCTGTCTGCAAAGTTTATTTTACAGAGCAAAAGTGTGAAGATGAGCAAAGGGTCTAACCTCTAGTCTAGAGGGTCTTAGAGGGTCCAAGCCAGTAGCTAGCTTTTTGCAATGCTCACATGCTCGCCCACTGAAGCTAAGCCAGGGTGCGCCCGGTCAGAACCTGGATGGGAGACCACATGGGAAAGATAGGTTGCTGCCGGAAGTTGTGTTGACTAGCAGGAGGTGCTTACCCTGTGGTCTGTGTGGGTCCTAATGCCCCAGTACAATGAAGGGGACTCTATACTGTTAGTGATTGAGAGGGATGTGATGTTAAACTGAGGTCCTGACTATCTGTCTCGACAAAAAGAGTTAGGCGTTTAAACCCGGCATCCTGGCCAAATTTACCCTCTGGCCTCTGTTCATCATGGCCTCCTAACCATCCCCATGTCGTAATTGGCTTCATCACTTCTCTGCTGCTGTGTGGTGTGCAGTCTGGCTGCTGTCACTTCCTCACACAGGTGGTGAATGAGGAGATTCCCCCCAATGAATAAAGCGATTTGAGTGTCCAGAAGAGTGCTATATAAATGTATAAATGTATGAATTTGCATTATTAACCTGTTTTTATTTTTCATTATTTGCCCAAAGCATTTGTTTGTTCGTGGACATTTATTTTTTTTCTTTATGGATTTTTTTTGGTAGATTTGGTATGAACAAAATGAACAAAAACTTGAACTTGATTCTAGGTATGTTTCAGAAAACTGTTGAAAAGTCTTGTTTAA
The DNA here is from genome assembly GCF_052040795.2 of Danio rerio. Taxonomy (NCBI): domain Eukaryota; kingdom Metazoa; phylum Chordata; class Actinopteri; order Cypriniformes; family Danionidae; genus Danio; species Danio rerio. The sequence continues at coordinate 30,288,899 of NC_141035.1, forward strand.
TTTGAATGATTTTGGTTCTCGGGTGAACATTAAAAACATCAGATTTCTTCTTTATTCATTCATTCATTTACTTTTCGGATTAGTTCCTTTATTAATCTGGGGTCGCCACAGTGGAATGAACCGCCAAATTAACCAGCACATGTTTTATGCAGCGGATGCCCTTCCAACTGCAACCCATCTCTGGGAAACATCCATACACACTCATTCACACTAATGCACTATAGACAATTTAGTTTTAGTTTTATCCAGGAGGAGACTAGGTGTTTTTGATGTTGAATCACAGTGAAAGCCTAAAACAACATCAAATTCTAAATTGTCCCAAGGGAAAAGGAACTGAGCAGATTCCTTTAGTTAATTTTCTGCAGTAGTTCTTGATAATAAATAGCAGACAGGATGTGATGTCATACTTAAAATGTTTTTAAATACTTAAGAATTAGTAATAATAAGGTTTACAATATATTTTGTATTAGATTGTTTCGTTCAATTTACGCTTTAGAATATAGTTCAATAATGAATCAGTCCATCCAGGATTGTTTAGGTACCATTTTGTGTGCGTGTGTGTCCTAAAAATTAATTAATTCATTAATTATCCTTCAGCTTAGTCCCTTTATTTATCCGAGGTTAGCACAGCGGAATGAACTACCAACTTATCCAGCATATGTTTTACACATCCGATGCCCCTCAAGCCAACCCACTCATTCACACTCATACACTACAGACAATAGCCTACCCAATTCACCTGTACCGCATGTGTTTGGACTGTGGGGGAAACCGGAGCACCCAGAGGAAACCCACACGAAAACGGGGAGAACATGTCTGGGTGTTTCCCAGTGATGGGTTGCAGCTGGAAGGGCGTCGGCTGCGTAAAACATATGCTGGATAAATTGGTCGTTCAGTCCTCTGTGACTTCACCTGATTAATATAGGGACTAAATCAAAAAGAAAATGAATGAATAAAATATGAACAGATTCATGGATAATTTACAAAAAGTAGTCTGAAACTCATAATTGACATTATCATTTTAACACACACTTTGCATTCATCCTACACAGCATCTAAATAGACATTGTACGCTAAACTCCATAACCTACAAGATATATAATGATTAGCATCTTATAACCTCATTTAAGAAGTTTTTGGATAACCATTACAGTATGTAGTATTTTATGGTGTAAGTCTCTGTATGAGAGTGTGTTCTTCTAGCAGTGTTTGTTATTGTTTTTGTGGATTTGTCCATGTTAATGTTGGGCTGTGACTCCTCTCTCTCAGAGTGCCCTTGGCATTGTGTGACTTTCTCCCTCTGTGCCAGCAGGGCTGATGCTGGGCATTTGAGCAGTGGCGTGGCTGATATGGTTAGACAGGGCATGGGGCGCTGTGCCAAGATGGTGCCAGCGTCTACCTCTGACCTGCTGGTACTTGATCAGCATGCATGTGCCATCCAGCCTGCTAACACCCCACTGTACGCAGCGGGCACCAACAGCAAGCCCTGTCCTGCACCTTGCACTATGTAGACAGGACACAATAACAGGGAGAAAAAGGAAGAAACAAAGACAAGGAAGAAGGAGAACCTCTCCTTTTGGCACATGAAAACTATTTCAATCAGATATTAACTGCATGAAAATACATGCAGATTAATTAATACAACTCTTTACAAATAATGCATTGCACTTTTTGAAGCCAGCAAGAAATGGAATTGAATTTATTTTCTAAATATTAGTGATCTCATTTAGTTTGTGTAAAAATATTCAGGTCTAATCTTATGTTTAATTGTCATAAATGGACATTACTGTAAAAAGAACAGATTTTTGTCAGGTGTTGTATTTAGGTCTACTCCAATCCTTTTTCAGCTTGATTTTTATTAAATTAGAAAACTGAAGACCTCTGAGGTTGTTTTATGTAGCCATAGGCAACCACCAATAGACCAGAACCAGAAAATCAGAGCATATCACAGAGGTCTTTACACTGGCTATTATTACTTGTCTAAAAATCACTAAATGGCCTAAGACCTTAATACACTACAGATATGCACAATGCATACAAACCTAACAGATCACTCAGATCATAAAGATTAAGTAAATTAGAAATTCCAAGAGTTCTGTCAAAGCAGGGTGAATCGGCCTTCAGCTACTGTGCCCCCTACTGCTGGATTCAGTTTCCAGAAATAATCAGATGTGCTCCAACATTAGGCACATTCAAATCAAGATTGAAAACACATCTGTTTAGCTGTACCTTTACTGAATGAGCACTGTGCTTTGTCCGACAGCAAACACTATTATGTCTTTCTTTTAGTTTTAACAAATTTTAATCTGTTTTTATCTGTTTTAAAAAATATATTCTTTTCATAATTTTTATTTTCTTGTTTTTTTTTTATTCGTGTTTATGCAAAGCACTTTGAATAACCATTGTGTATGAAATGTGCTACATAAATAAACTTCCCTTGCCTTACCAATCTGCTGTCAAAACAGATAACCTGTCACAATAAAAGCCCACCCCCTTCATTGGCTCATTCTGAAAACGTAGCCCTACATACATGCGTGGTAAAAATCAGGCGAGGGCTTTTCTTTTTCTGGATTGCTTATGAAAACAGTCGGTTGGGTTTAGGGAAGTGGGTGGGTAGGTCAAACTGTGCTTTTTTAAATACTATTGGTTAGGTTTAGGGAAGGAGGAGGGTAGGTCAGTTGATCAGTCATTCAAGTCAGTCAAACAGTCAGTCAACAGCGGCCTCTGGTGGATTTACGCAAGAACAGCAGGCATCAATGGCATTCTTGAGAGAAAATTCAGATCTCAAAAAGCATACACAGCGCCCTCTAGTGGATTCGCAAAACAAATACTGCAAAAAAAAAAAAAAAAAAAAAACGTAGCTCATGATACGTATTTGGTGCTCTCCTGAAATGTATATAGAGGTACGTCTTCAGATTGAGCCTGGGTTGAATATAAAGCAATGTGACATGCCGTGGTGGCATTTCTCATTGGAGAAGGTTGTTTGCTAAATGTTAATGAAGATGTTATTCTCTCTCAGCCCCCATTGTTGTTAAGTTTAGCAGTACTTAAGCACCACGACACAATTAAAACCCTGCCTACTGCTGTGCAGGGCTGTTTATTCATTTTCTTTTCGGCTTAGTCCCTTAACTAATCTGGGGTCGCCGCAGCAGAATGAACCGCCAACTTATCAGGCATTAGTTTTACGCAGTAGAGGCCCTTCCTGCTGCAACCCATCACTAGGAAACCCATACAAACTCATTTACACACATACGTATATCGCTATGGACATTTAGCTTACCCAATTCACCTGTACCGCATGTTTTTGGACTGTGGGGGAAACTGGAGCACTAGGAGGAAACCCATGCAAAGGCAGGATGAACAAGCAAACTCCACACAGAAATGCCAAACGACCCAGCCGAGCCTCTAACCAGGGACCATCTTGCTGTAAGGCGACAGCACTACCTACTTCGCCACTGTGCGTCACCTGCAGGGATGTTATATAGTTCAAAAAACAGTTTATCATCACTAAACTTCTTATTGCCCTCAAATGAAGAACAAAAAAGAGCTTCGTTTGAAGTATACCAGAGGGCCTTAAGTCACTAGTGCACCTGTTGAGGGCTGTGTAGAAAGATTTATTCACACAACACCTACCAGTTGGCTTCAGTTACACTCACCCTATAAACCCCACTCTCATCTTAGTGTAATGTAAAGGCACCAGTTTAACCTCTTGGTTCTAGTTCTAGTTGCAACCCAGGCTCATTCTGAAAATGCACCTCTATATAAATTTCTGGATAGCACCAAATAACTCCCAGGAGCTATGTTTTTTTTTTTTTTTTTTGCAGTTTTTTTTTTCTCATATCCACCGGAGGCCGCTGTGTATGCCTTCTGAGATCTCAGATTTCTTTCGCGAGTGCCATTCGAGCCTGTTGTTCTCACGTAAATCCAAGAGGCTGCTCTCGACTGACTGACTGACTGACTGACTGACTGACCGATTGACGGACCCACCCTCCTCCTTCCCTAAACCAATAGTATTTTCAAAAGCACCGATTGACCCGCCCACCCACTTCCCTAAACTCAAACGACAATTTTAAAAAGCAACTCAGAAAAAGAAAAGTCCTGATTTTTACCACATTTTCACCCTGTTTTCAACTTATTTTATTTTCATGGGCTTTTGTTTTTGTCTTACCCGCTTTCTGGAACTGTTCTTCACCGCACTCGAATCCTGTCGTCGTAGTCAACTCTTCTCTTCATCTCAAGTCCGCCGACGTATATGGCGAGCTAACTGAACCAACTGGTAACACCAGGAAAGCCATCCATACAGAAGTAAGCTGTCAGCTGGTAAATGAGATAAGGAACAGCGTCAAACCGCCTCATATCGTTTGTTTTAAAAACAAAATGCAGCCATACGAACTTCTGGCTACATAATTTACGATCTCCAGAAATGTAATAGGGCTACGTTTTCAGAATTAGCCCATCTTGTCTTTTTGCCCTTCTTAAATTAGATTTGACCAGTTGTTAACATTATGGGTGGTAGGTCAGGTGTACTAACAATAATGGTAAAGATCAAAACAATCTTACTGCCTTCATAGGGGCCCTTTTGAAGGCTTAGAAATTAAGTTTACTCACACAACTCTTACTAGAAGTTCTCAATGACACAAGTGCATTGAACAAGTGGGTGGACACTCTTTTAAACAATACAATACTATCGAAAAGACTCTTTTAACTATCGACAGGCTGCAGATGCTACAGTCTCTTGAGTGTTACAAGACCAAAAAGGTACATATTTTTAATGTGTTTTTTAGATATTAATTGTATAATGTCATCTAAGGCATCACACACGAAGTCTGTGCAGCTTGTTTTAGGCTTATTAAGCTAATGGACCAGAGGGCTGTCCTTTTCCCTGACCACACAATCAGGGTATTTCTGTTTCAGTAAAATCTGGGCCCTCTTTGCTTGTCTCCTCACACCAAATGTCTTTCTGCTGTGCCCAAGAGCATCACAGAATCTCTCAGATACACTAGCACTGTGGCAGCCAAGATTCTGTCAGGGCAGCAGACTTCATTCACCTGTCGAAATGATGGTAGGTAATCATATAAACACGAACAAGATGACTCAAAGGGAAAAGGAAAAAAAAAAGTGTGTGTTGAGGGTCTCTTTCCTTCCTCTTTGCGATAATATATTTTATATGTTTTATATGTTTCCTGTCTATGTATGCAAGTGTAAAAGTGAATCTGCATCTGTATGTGTGACAGTGTCTGTGTGTGTGTGTGTGTTGTCTCTTCTGGCCCTAGTTCTGTCATGTCAAGGTGACCGTGCTGGCTGCCACAGGCCCGGGGCTGCCCTGACAGCTTTAGGAGCGTGCTGGAGATTTGTAGCCACGCACATAACCAATGGAGGTAATAAAAGAATAAATGATGGTTGAAGAGGTTAAAACAAGGGGTGAAATGGCCACCGCTGCTGCTTTTACCTCACAGATTCCCCCTCATTCAACATCCCACACCTCCCGCCAGCCACTCTGCCTTTGGCCTCTGCAGCATGGCATGATGAGAAGAGAGGGTTAATGAGCCCTGGAGGCCACCGGGTCAACGCAAGAGTGGAAATGAGTTGGCCATGCTCAGAGCTATCATTTACAAACCTTTCTCACCTCTCTTGCACATACACTCACCAGCATTTACGAACATCTCTCAACACACACACAATTTTTGGTAGAGGATATTGTTTTGCTGACTTGGATGTAGAGAAGCTGACTTGCATGTGAATAAGAGGTTTTACTTTCTTGATATTTTAAATATACATTTTATTTCTGTTCTGTAGTTAATTGTGGATTTTCTTTTGCAGTTATTTGCTTTATTTTACTGTACTGTACTTTTTGATCTACTTTACTTTGATTTATTTATGTAATGTAGATATCACTGATATCTGATATAATTACGGTAATAATAATAATAATAATAATAATAATAATAATAATAATACATTTTATTTTAGGGGGCCTTTCTTGACACTCAAGGTCACCATACAGGACAGCAAGAACAGTTAAATTTACAGTTAGCATTTTAGAGTTTTTTTTACAGCTAATATTGTTGTTGTTATTATTATTATTATTATTAGTAGTAGTAGTGGTAGTATTAGTAGTAGTAACATAGACTAATCATGTTCTGTACTCTTTCCGCAAACATGGTCATTGTTTGAAGTCTTATTAAAAACTTACGTCAGAAAATCCTATTATAGTGTTTAACTTGAAGTTAAAGATATATTTAATATCTTTTTATGAAATTTTGTGGTGAAAGAACCTTACAAACTTTTAAATTTTAGATCATGCTTATTTTTAAATAAAACAGTTTCATAAATGAGTTATTAAAACTATTATGTTTAGAAATGTGTCGAGAAAAAAAACTTCACTCAGTTAAACAGAAATCGGGGAAAAAATAAACAGGGGGGCTAATAATTCAGGGGGGGCTAATAATTCTGACTTCAACTGTTTATCACCTTGTTAAAATATAAGACTGTTAAGAGATTTTTATTTGCCATACAGCCCACACAATGAATGGAAACACAATGAAGAGATATTGTATTATATTCCATTATCATGATTTTTACATAAAGACTTCATCTTCAAGACAGCACTTTCTGTATGTAAGGTGTACAAAATTCATGCTAAAATGAAAGAGAAAGTCAGTTTAATGTTGAAGGGATTGATCAAATATGCCTATTGGTTGAAAGTTTGCAAGAAAAGCGTCATGCTCCCTTGTAAAAGTATGTTGTAGTATGTATTTGGTATTTTATTTTAAAATACGTTTCAATGTATGTTTGCCCATCACCGGTATTTATTTTATTTATTTTTATTTTTTTGTAATTTTAGAACACAGAACATACAAGGGCAATAACAACATTATATTAACATCCAATCAAGTACAATATAATAATAAAAAAAATATTCAAAAACTAAATTTAAGGCTTTAAAATAATTAACAGTTCTTTTTGCTTTGGTATTTTTTTGTTTCTTTTATCGTGCATAGGTAATGACTTATTTCTATTTTAAAGTGAGTAAAATTAGTTTTTTTCACAGCCCATTTACATTGCCCATCACTGGTATGGTACAGTAGTAGTAGTCGTCGTAGCATGTTCAGGTTAATGTGTGCTGGACAGCATTTGGCATTAGAGGTTTTTCCATTTTTTATTGCAGTAGACATTGAGAATAATGATATATTTTTTTTCTCAGCTTGCCGTGCACTTTCTACTCACAGTAGAGGAAGGCTGTGATATTTTCTGAATGTTAGGCTTAGAGTCAATCTGACAGCTGTCTGAACTACTGTAATTAGGCCAGTCTATTACAGAGAGAAAAGCCAGGCAAAACACAACTTCATAGGAGAACTAGAGTTTGGTGTGGGAAATCTCCCCCTCTGTCTCTTTTTCTTACTTTCCTTAAGCACTGCGTCCCTGCAGCAGCCAGCAGGTTCTTTGTCACCTCACCTGTCGATACTCAGGAGGGATGATGTGTCAGGCTGGGAAGGGTCCTGGTATTAATACACACTGGAGGTTACCCAGCACCCCCCCTGGGCCTTGTGTGCTGGGGCCCTCTGTGACCGCTGCCTGACAGAGTGCTCTTTAATACCCAATCGACAGTATCGACGTCTCACCCCCAACACAAGGCCCACAGAGCTTGCGGAACCACCCCCTGTGTATGATTTTATTGATCCAGAGCCCTGAGACCCAGGCCCTGTTGACATGCACAGTTTCACTGCTCCATAATGGACAGATTAAGAAGAGGATTACAACACAGGGGGCAGATAGCGGGCCCAGCAGGCCAACACACTACCTCATCTGATGAGCAGATCGACGTGATATGGTGATCCTCGTGCTAACATGACTTCCTGTGCGATTAGAAGTCTACTTTTCAGTGGTATTTTTGGGAGTTTGATTTATTGACCAGACATTTTGAGTGAGATATCACAGTCAGATTCAAACATGCGTTGTCCATTTGAGCACTATGTATGCTCACTTTGAAGCTTTTTGCATTCAGAACTGCATTCATTTTTTGAGGTATACATTCATAAAGATCTTGAAACATTACTCAGAGCTTTTGGTCCATATATTAACATGATAGTATCAAGCAGTTGCTTTTTATTTTTTAGCTATTTTAAATCTCACGTTCCACCACCTAGAATGCTCTATTGGATGTAGATTTGGGGATTGTGGAGGCCATTTGAGTAGTGAACTTAATGAACATGTTGGGATTAGATGTGCATTGAGATGTGGTTGTGCCATTCTGCTGGAAGTGATGGAAGTTGTCTGTAATAATACTCAGGTACAGTAAGATATGCCGTTTAAATGGTGCTTTCAAGTGTTTTCAAAAAAACAAAAACAAAAAAAAAACACACCACTCTACCACCAACAGCAGCCAAAACCAGCTATCTATCAGGATCTATCCATATCTTAATGTCGTTTATACCAAATTCTGACCGTACATTCAAATGTATCAGAAATCAAGACTCAGCAGTAAGACTGTTCCAATCATTAACCTTAAATTTTAGCGTTTGTTTCTGAATATTAACCGACAGAAGCACACACGTGTTCAACTGCTTCAAGGTTGGATGTTTTGAGCATTCGATGCTCTTCTGTAGACCTCAGCTGTAACAAGAGGTCAGTTACTGTTACTGACTTTCTATCAGCTTGAGCCAGTTTAACCATTCCACTTTGGTCTCTGGCATCAACAAGGCAAATTTGCCCACATAACTGAATATTTTCTGCTTCTCAGACCATCTGCAAATCCCAAATAAGTTTTGCACGAAACTCACAGCAGATTCCTCAATAATCAGATCAGCCATTCTGGCAACAATTACCTTGTCACAATTCAAAGCAACTTAAACCACCTTTCCTTCCTTCCTTATCCTGATGCTCATTTTGACTTTCAGCAGACCATCTTGACCACATTTACATGTCTAAGTTGCAATCATGTGATTGGCTGTTTGGGTATTTGAGTTGAAATGCAGGTGTAACTAATGAAGTGGATGCTGAATGTGTATCTAAATCAAAACATGACATAAAAAATAATTAATAATATAAAGATGACACGAAGCAGAAGTTGCTATAGTCTTTTCCTCTGGGAAAAAGGAATTCAGGAATCAAGAATATGGGATTTTTTTCATCTGGAATTAACTTGGACAAAAAAAAATTTCATGGCAATGATAAAGAGAATTAATTTGGTCAAAGATCAAGAGGATGCATCTTTTAAAAATGGATATAATTTAAAATAAATGAGTCATTATCACTATAAAATGGCTTTGAGACAACAAAAAAAAAAAAATGTTTGAGATTTTTTATTTAACCACATAGTTGTTGTATCAATTAGACCTTAGGCTGTAAGAAATTAATGTTTGTCAAGCTCCAGCACTTTTTTTTTTTTTTTACAAATAAGCTGTAAGCAGACAAACAATAAACAAACCTCAAATTGTGTCAATCCTGTTATGGACAAATTCAATGTAGTATAAATATATTTTCATTGTAGTGTGATTGCAGCAGTTATCTGCAGCAAGTAAAGTGCAAGCTCTTTGTACACAGTTTAAAGGTTATATTTTTATTTCAGATTTTTATTTATATGTCATTATGTCAGGGTGGACATGTTAAGCTTGACAACATTCTGTTTTAAACATAATATGAGGAAAAATAGGAAACATAAGTAGAGATAAAAGTTATTAAAATGACTTATTTTACCAAATAACTTGTTAAAGACAATAAGAATATTTAAAAATATTTTTAATTTGATGTAATTGACCTACTTTTTAAATTCGCTGAAGTTGGCTGAGCAGTGTGGGGGCAAAACCACATTCATTTCATGAAAGAATATGGCAACAATTTACAAAAACATATTTCAAAATCAAAACACTTATAATTCTACCTGCATACTGTATGTGTAAAGGTTTAACCAATTATATCATTATTTCACATAATGTTCGAACGACTTATTCAATCTTGTCGGACATCAAAGGCACTTTATAGTGATAATGAACCAAACAGCAATATTCCACTAAAAATAAACGTTCACTTCATTGTGATTTAACTATTTTATAAATACTGTATATTTACACAGGAAATTCTGCATATTCAGATGTTATTCAGACACTCAAATGTGATATAGTATTGGAGTCAGGATATTTGACCACACTTTATTGTGCTACATGGGTTTGGTGGCTTGTAAATCAGCCTCCAGAGGTCTACCTCCATACCAAACTATTTGTTCAATTTCAAGCATCAACACACCTGGCTGCACTCGGCAACTGATGACGTGAGATCTCTAATTACCTGGTGCAGGTCTACAGTGTAGAAGGTTGATGTGAGATCCCTAAGGTTTGGGTTCGGGTTGCTGATCCAAAATAGCTTGCTGAGTTAACACTGAGGAAAGGAAGATATTTTCAAACTACCATCATTCGTGATCCTAAGTCACAACAGTATTATAATGTTAGTTCAAAATAAGAAATGAATTGATTTACTGTCCTTACATCATAATTATTATTTAAATATTACTGCTTTAATAATGGTACAAAACTAAACATATTGGAAATTCTAAATTTTGATCACACTTTCCTTTGTTTCAGTTAATGTTAGTCAATGTATATACTAACATGAACTAATAATGAACAATACTCAGTGGTATAAAGTAACAAACTACAAACACTCAAACTACTGTAATTGAGTAGTTTTCTCAGGAATTGTAATTTACTGAGTAGTTTTAAAAATGTGTACTTTTACTTTCCCTTGAGTACATTTTTAATGTTGTATCCGTACTTTTACTCCACCACTTTTCTTCAACCTGCAGTCACTACTTTATTTTTTCCTGTCGATGAGGATTAGAAAAACCAGTCCTGTGATTCCTGTACAATCAAATCACACACAGAACTAAAGAGGTTAATTTACCTCATAATGAATTACCCGAAGACATGGGCTATTTATAAATGCAGCAAACTGTTTGGAAGCATTAAAAGTGTCCAAGAAGATGTCCAAAATCTTTACACGCATTGACTTAGAGAATGTTTAGATGCTGATGAGAAGATGGCTGATGTTTAATGTATGGTGACAGAAATGGCTTTAAACACTCAGCAGACACAAGATGTCAACATGACCTCAGATTGATATTGTACACCAATGTCATGGGCATGTTTCATTTTGTTTGGAAATGAGAATCAGGTAATGTCAGAACTCAACGTCAGGCCAATGCCAATGTTCAACGTCCAACCTGAAATCAACCAAATATTGTTTAATGATGTTACAGCTTGATGTTGTGTGGACGTTACTACTATGACATCTATCAGATGTTGGATTTTAATTGCCACACCTGACAAATAAACTTCAGTATTTGATGTCAATATGACGTTAGTTTAAGATGTTGGCTCGACGTTGGATTTTGGTCACTTTCAAACACAACCTAAAATCAACCAAATATCTAATTTGATGTGCTTATTGGACATTAACATAATGTTGTCCTTAGATGCTGGCTAGACATTGAATTTTGGTCACTTAACATCACAATCTAAATCTAACCTAATATTAACGTCTAATGATGTTGTGTGCCTGTTGGGCAATAACTAAATGCACTACAGAATGTTACGTTTACACATACACGCACAAATTACATCTAAATACATCACATTTTTCACAGCGTAATACTCAAGCCTGGTTTATACTCGACGCGTGCGCTTGTTCGCTTGAGTATGCACGGCGAATGTGATGTCATTGCAGAGTTTGCGGATGTTCACTTTGGGTGCGCGCAACATGATTTTGGCTGGCGATGCATACAGCCTTTTTTGAGACTTAAGTGAACAGTGTGCACGGCGCCTTGTTTGATTTGAGTTAAATATGAAACACTTTGAAGAGATCTTGTATTAAACAGTATGACTGTACAGACGTCTTTATTCCGCAAACTTATTACTTTTCTGTTTATTCGTCTGACTTTACGGTCAGTTATTTTTGACCGCCCCCTGTCGTTTTAAAGAATATCACAACGGCAAATGCAGCAAATATAAAAGCCTCGTACATTTCACAAGGAGCGCACACAGTCAGCAGAATGGGATGTGGCGCCAGGCGAAAGTATAAATCCAGCTTCACTCTTGAGTACTTTTGAAAGGTCTACTTTTTGCTCATACTTTGAGTAATATTACTACGTTTTTAGGCAAGTAATAGTACTTCAGGTCTCTTTCCACCACTGACAATACTTGTACATTATTTATTAATCATAGTTGAACATTTATAAATGTATTATTAAAATCCTAATTCGTTCTTGTTAACTTTAGTCAACACACTGTGAGTTAACATGAACTTATGATGAATTTTATTTTCTGTCACTAATGTTGGCAAAGGTGAATGAATACTGTTATAAATGTATTGTACGTTGTTTTTTCATGTTTGGTAATACATTAATATCAACTAATAAAACTTTATTGTAAAGTGTTACCCAAGTGCTAATGCTGCAAATCTTTCTGTTTATCTCTACTTACAAAATGCTACTGCATACATTATTTCAACTTGCTACATATTTATTCTTCTAATTTAATTTTTAATTCTCAAAATATTCTTACATTAATCTCACAGTGTTACAACTTTACTCTCAGTTTTAGTTATTTAGTTATTATTTTAGAATGAGCCGGTAATCCTATATCTTTATAACAGTCCTGTTTTCCTTATCTTATAAATGCAATAGCTGGGATTGGCATGGCATCAGCTCTCATGCTCTCGGGGCACGAGTTGAGCTGGAAAGTTTGGACTTAACTCTGGGTGTGATTGATTGGCTGTGCTGATGGTGTGTGGCTCCCTGCCGCTGCAGGCATATGGAGGCTGCATGTCCGAGCAGCTGTGCTCTCAGGGCGGCACTGAGAGGGCACTGGGGCACTAACACCACCATCACACACCACCGCCCCAATGACCCTGCTGGAGAGCCTGCGTGGCATCTCTGCTGCTCACAACTTCTATCAATACTCTCATTGCCACCAAGAAAGAAGAAAGACTGACTCTTAAAGTGGTAGTTCCAATAAAACTGAGGAATTGAAATTCTGTCATCATCCATATGCTTTACAGGCCTGTATTTTTACCTGTTTTTGTACCTTGGACTGTAAACTGAATGATTATTTGAATGACTATGACCAGTGCATTATGTTATGTATATTATTTAAGTTTTCAGTGTTATGTGTAATAAGCTATTTAATGTATTCTGGCCTGGGCTGCATTTAAAAAAAAAAAAAAAAAAACACTTAACTGGCGACAGAACTATCACTGTACGATTCATTGTTTGGGAAATGAATGATGCAGTGATGAGTGTTTCCTAAAACCGTAGCTGCTTTGTCGCAGATCCATCATTTGAACCCCATTAGTTATATATGAGGTGAAGTAACAACTTCTTTAGAGAAAAACTTTTTTGTGCAAATCATATTGTTTTACATGCACACACATTTTTAAATCCAATGTTAGTTTTGGTAACATGCACTCATTTTCCATATTAATTGAAATATTTGTAAATGTCACATGTAGGGCCAATGTTTCCTTAACAAATATTATTGAAAATATGCCATTTTCTATTGTAAAACATAAAACCACTTAGTAACACGTATTCTAGTGCACTACATATCATATAAATCGTTAGGCTATTGGTTGTAGTTTACAGTAGGCAATGCATTAAGGGAAGAAAAGAAAAATTCTACTTCATAATAATAATAAGAGTTATTATTATTATTCATTTATTATTATTATGGTTGTTGTTGTTATTGCTAATATTAAAAAGGATATTGTTTATTTATTTATTTTAAAATCTACTTTTACAATTTGACACATTCAAACCACTGCAGAAATGTTCTAACCAACAGGCCCATGTCATATACATGACAGCTACATTTCATAATAAATAACCTACTATAAATTAAAAGCATTGATGTATATATTTTTGTTTTCACAAGCTTTGGAGATGTAATTCTCCACACGTTTTTAAAGTGCACTGCGAAGGGAGCACAACTGTCAATATGAAGATTGCTAAAACTGAAGCATAAAAATACTTTGAAAGCAAATTACACATGAGAGATGACTCTAATATTTTTTTCTGTTATCATTCCCACACTGAAAAAAAAATATTTCAAAGATGATTCCATGGTTTTACAATTTCTTTTTAAGATAAGTGGTTGTAAAAAATTTATTTGGCCTGGATTTAAACAAACAATTAAGTTGAACATTACTCAATTTGTTTGTTTAAATTCAACACACATAAGTTGTTTGCAACAATTTTGCAGGCATCATTTTTTTTTCAGTGAAGTTTAAATGTTGGAACGTTCGAAAGAAATAGGGCATAGGGAGGATAACTGGGAATAAAACACAGCCAGGAACTATGCTTCTGACTACAGCTCTAGAAGTGTAGTTGCAAGTGCACAAGTTTGCGATAAAGTTTGCGAATGTTCATTGGAACAATGGATTTTGGAAACACCAAATCAACAAACTATGTTTGTAATGACGAAACTTGCAACCTTATTGGCTAACAATGGTTTTCAAAAAAGGCACCCGTTAAGCTATTTTTGGCTTGCTTTAGGTCAAACTATACAAACTATGCATCTAATTTGACTTTACTTATGTAGACCGCTATGCTTTATGTAGAAACAAACACCTATTTTATAAGAAATCATTCTTGTGAACTCTTACAGTGTCTATCAGTGATCAAAATCTGCCTGTTTCAGACTGCTAAATTACTATTTTCTTGCACAGACTGATTAGAGCAATCATTCACAATAGTATTAATCATTATAGTTTTGGTCATATAAATATCTATTACTTTATTAAGATTTTTATTAAAATACAGATCAGAGTGAACTTTTTCTCAGATTTATGGGGAGAACATGCAAACTCCACATAGAAATGACAACTGACCCAGCCGAGGCTCGAACCAGCGACCATCTTGCTGTAAGGCGGCATCATTACCCACTGCATCACCACGCTGGTCGTGGTCAAAATTTACGTGTATATTTTCTATTATTTTTATTACTAATATTACCCTGAGTTAGTATGGGTTGATGTTCTTCAGAGGGGGAAATAGTCAATCAAGCTGAAATATGTGCATAACCACCATAGCCAGATAACAAAAATAAATAATGCAATAAACATTTATTTAACAACCTAAAATATAACAGAACTTTAATGTATCACACTGCAAATGTAACAACATTTCATTGCTAATGACATTAATTGTCTCATTAGATAAGTTAAACACTTTCATAGCTGAAAAAAAAACACTTAGCACTGAGGTATTTTTTGGAAAAAACATTAAATTACAGTTCATTGGAATTAATCAACACTCCCAAAGCTTGCACATTCACATACTGTACCTCTTTGTGGAATCAGTTTTTAAATAAGTTAAAATACGTCAGTGGCTGTTGTATTCTAATTGGTGTTCAATGTTTTTAACGGTCATTAGCTAGAAAAAAAGTTTAAAAAATGATGAACTGTTTTGCTTCTCATTCTTCTTGTAATTGTGACTCTGCTATTCTTTTACATTTAGATAGATTGCCCTTGGTGTGAATGAGTCTTTAAGGTTTCATTAAAAAACCTAAGTCACCATTGTTGAAATGCGAATACCCCTGCCAAACACTCTTGCCAAAGCCCCTAATAAGTGTCTGCTGGAATTTGTGCCTACTAAGGTACCTTACAACTTACGGCGGATGCTGGCAGAGTGCCCTGGTCATGATGCCGTCCCACCGCTCAACCGGCCTCACTGCCCATTCATCACTCTCCATTCGGGGCCTCAACACCCTCCTGGCCCTTGCATTTTTACCATGCCATTAAAATGCTTGTCAGCTCATTCAAGGATAGAAAATTGTTGCAAACAAAAGGATCCAGATTTCAGCTTACATGGGGAGAAAAAAAAGTGCCGCTTCAGACCAACTCGCTCCTGGGATCCGCAAGCATTCCAGCCACTAAAAGCATGAATCTAAAGCTCTTAAGGATGCAGTGTAGATCCAAGGACGCGAGCGCAAAAGAATGCATGCCGAACAATAGCGCACGTCCATCTGAATGACCTTCAGCAATGGTCAGTCCTCTCAGCGTGCCTTCATATTGTTTTATGATGAGGAGAGTGGTCAAGGATTTCAGACTCTCGTGCGCATTCTTTCACAATGGACCTCGTACGCACACAATCATGATGTATGTGCTCCTCGCAGGTCGTATTAAACACCCTAAAATCTCCCAGCTGGAATTAGTTTTCTGTCTTTTCAAGGATCCTTTTTTTTTTTTTTAAATCGTCCTTTTTATTATTTCTACTAAATTTTACTTATATCATCCGGATCGCCCATCAGACAAATGCTGCAGCAGCATCTTCCTAAATGGAGTGACTTCATATTTTAATTTAGTGTTTGCTGTTAAAAGTGTGCACGAGGGAGAGAGGAAGAAGAAAGGAGGGAAAAGTAAAAAGGTGATGATTTGTGGCGATAAGTTCAAGCGCAGATCCACGAGGTTAAAAGTTAAAGTAATTCATTACGGCAGATAGTGGTGTGATATTCTTCATTCTGACGCCCGGCACGAGCTGCCCAATCGCGGCCATCGGCCTGGAATCCGGATGCAGAGATAATGGCAGAATTGATGGTCATATTTTACAGTGGGTCATGGCAGAGCAGAGTGTTGAACATTGTAATTACAAGTTTGGTGGAGGGGAGAGATGTGGGGAGAGGTGTAGGGGGGAATGAGAGGTCTTTGTCTGGCCTTAGACAAGCAGGCAGCTTAATTGAATGGTAACCTCTGGAAGTGTTGTGCTAACGCAGCCGTAAGAGAGAAAGAGAGAGAGAAAGATGGGAAGTGCTGAGCGTGGCTTTTGAGGTGCTCACTCGTCTGTTCACTTGTCTTGTGCTGCCCATGTGTCTGATAAAAAAAATAGGACTTCTATGTGCATCAGCACTACACAAACACATGAATCTTGGCTGTTTGCACAATACATGCGCATTCAATATACATGATTTAGATGTGTTTGCAGACTTGTTGCAGTTTGCGTTAAGATAATATCAAAATACAAATTCCCACAGGCAGCTTTTATAAATGTTTTTGTTGTTGTTGTTGCTACATGACTCCAACAATAATGTCAACATAGGCTCATTCTGAAAACGTAGTCCTATAAATGTTACTGGAGATTGCGAATTATATAGCCAGAGGTACGTATGGCTGCATTTAGTCTTTAAAACAAATGCTACAGGGCGGTATAACGCTGTTCCTTTTCGTGCTTACCAGCTGCCTGAATACCTCCGTTTGGACGGCCTTCCTGTTACCAGTTTTTCCAGTTAGCTCGCCATGTACGTCGACAGACTTGAGACACAGTGAGGAGTTGATCACAATGACGGGGTTCAAGTCCGGTAAAGAAACGGATCCAGAAAGCAGGTAATACTTAAATAAACAAATAAATAACAGGGTGAAAATGTGGTGAAATCTGAAAATGTGGTAAAAATCTGGATCGCTTTTTAAAACTGTCGGTTGGTGGGCCAATCTGTGCTTTTGAAAACACTATTGGTTGGGTTTAGGGAAGGAGGAGGGTGGGTCAGTTGGTTGATCAGTCAGTCAAACAGTCAGTCGACAGCAGCCTCTGGTGGATTTACACAAGAAAAGCAGGCATGAATGGCATTCGCGAGATAAATTTGAGAAAAAGTGTACACAGCGGCCTCTTGTTGATTCGCGAAAACAAACCCTGCAAAAAATCATTGCTCCTGGGACATATTTGGTATCCTCCAGAAATGTATATAGAGGTACGTTTTCAGAATGAGCCTGCCATTGCATCCTAAGTGTCACAAATTTTACTTGGGTTTTTAGATGAATGTGTATGCATGTTGATACATTTGCATGTATCAATCTCTATGTCTGCAACAGACTTCATGTTTTGATTAACTAACACAATATAACAAGTCATATGCATTAACTGCACAACATTAACTAGTTATGTTAGTTTGAAATGTTTAATATTACATTATTCCTTATAATACCCCAGTTTCACAGACAAGGCTTACAGTATGTCCCAGGTAAGTCTGAGCTGTTTCAACATTAAGATTTACTTATTAACTTGTACTGATCTAAAAATGGAACAACACTTTTGTCATGTCTCAAACACCAATAATGATTTTTATATGACACATATAAAAAATAAACAAATGTCCGAATTGAACTTTACTATAATCCTAGTTTAAATTAAGCCCTGTCTTTGAAACAAGGTCATAAAAACACAAGCCAACAACATTCCCATCTTTAAAAAGGTCATCCTATTTTTTCCCAGTTTATATACAGTATAGGGTAGCGTAGTGGCTCAGTGTTTAGCACTGTTGCCTCACAGCAAGACGGTCACTGGTTCAAGCCTCGGCTGACATTTTTGTGTGGAGTTTTCATGTTCTCCCCATATTGGCGTTAGGTTTTCTCCGGGTGCTCCAGTTCCCCTCACAGTACAAAGACATACGCTATAGGTAAATTGAAAAAGCTAAATTTGCCGTAGTGTATGAGTGTAAATGTAAGCGTTAATTGGTGTTTCCCAGTACTCGGTTGCAGGTGGAAGGGCACCCGCTGTGTAAAACATTTGCTGGATAAGTTGGCGGTTCATTCCACTTTGGTGACCCCTGATGAATAAAGGGACTAAGCTGAAAGAAAAATGAATGAACATACAGTATAAATACAGTTTATATAAACAGTACAGCTGTGCAATTTTGTCATCTTTTTATTTATTTTTACTTTAGGCATAGACATACTGAGTACAAAATGTAACTTTTTTCACTGACTGAGCATTTTTGTTTTAGTTGTTGGTTGAAAAATTATTTTGAAATAAAGAAATCAGAGAGTTGTTAGCAGTGTTGCAGCTCAGTTGATGAGTGAGCTGAATCTAATCAGTTATGCCCCATTTACATTGGGGCGTCAGTGTTAACGCTTCCCAGTCATTTTGAATGGGTGACGTCAAGCGTTGCCGAACTGATATGTGGGTCCATCGGCGCTGCTTCAGAGGTGTTGCTTACTGCAGAAGTTGCGAATTTCTCAACTCTTCAAGCGCCAACAGAAGCGTCAGCCAATCAGATTAGACAGAAGCTGATTGTGGACTTGTTTTACAGGTGACAATGCTATTACAATTGCATCAGCCCCAACTTCAGACACGCCCTCTGTTAAGTGTTGACACTGAAGCCCCATGTGAATCAGGCGTTACAACCCATTCACATCCCATTCAGCGTCAACGCTTCCCATTCACTTTGAATGGGTGACAACAAGTGATGCCAAATTGAATTGTGGGTCTGTCGGTGTTGCTTTAGCGGCATTCCTACCTGCAGAAGTTGGGAATTTCTCACTTTTCAAGTGCCAACAAAAGAATCAGCCAATCAGATCGCCTTATGCAAATTCCCCATCTTAGACAGTAGCCGATTGCGGACTTGTTTCATTGGCTGAAGCTGCTATGATGATCGCATCAGCCCCAACTTCAGACATGCCTTCCGGCAGGTGTTGACGCTGAAGCCCCGTGTAAATTGAGCCTTAGCCTGTTACAGTGCTGCTCAAATTGCACTGATCTATCCAGAGAGCATCTGAAGTTAACGATTCTCACTCATAAACAAATCGCAGAACTTATTAACTGATTTGCTATTATTAATATAATAGCAATATAGTATAATAATTATATAATATATAATAACTTCTCTTCCTTTTTTCAAAGTTTTAAATTTAACATAGATGAATGGTTGGAATTTTCATGAAGGCCAGTCTATGTACATTCCCTCTCCCCCAATCATTTCTTCACTTTGTTTAACGTAAACATCAAACACTCACATTCAAAGATGAAATGACCATGTAAAGCTCAGTATTGCACTCAACCTCTACAGCGCTGTCCTCTGACTTCTCCTCATCTGCCCCAAAACCCCTCACTGGGACAGCTCTGACCTTCTGTCCCTCTTCCGCTTCAGACTCTCATGGCTTAGATGACACAAACAACAGTCCTCAGTGTCCTCATGTCCCCTCGCCTCTCCTCTTCCTTCTCTCTATGTGTTTTCTGCTCATCCCTTGCTCCTATTTTCTACTTCCAGTCGAGCTGAATGGATTGCAGACTCATCATAGCTCTCGTTTTAGAGTCTTCCTCTCTTTCATTTTCTTCATCTCCTGTCTCTCCATTTTTACCCCCTTTATCCCATAATCTATTTCTTTTTTTTTCCCGGACAGTTTCTTTTCCAATGTTCTGCCGTAATAGCAGAAGGGAGAGCCTGCAGTTATAGCAACAGGGACAATTTAGTCCTGTATGGGATATTGTGTGTGTGTGTGTGTGTGTGTGTGTGTCATGTACACATACACAGACACTGTCCCAGCTCAGCACAAACACTTCACTGGTCTTGATGAGCCAATTTCATTTCATCTCCGGATACTCATTTCCCTTTAATGAAAAACACAACAATTACCTCAATGCTCTGAATAGCCCTTGGAATTGGTTGAGGTAATGATTTTTTTTTTCTTTCTATGGGTAAGGCAGAGGTGGACTCTGTGTCTTGCTTTATTTAGTTTTGTAAGACCCTGGTTTGGACAAATGGACAAATGTCTTAAATACAGTACATTTGTTGTTTCATTTGAAATGTTTTAAAATCATGTTTTTTGTTTGTTTGTTTTTAACAAGGAATGATATATTTTCCTTTAAATGTTAACGTATATTCAGATTCACTACCCAGAAAAGTTGTGTGGTTTAAAAGTGATTCTGTGTGAGCAACTTTATACTTTCAGCTTTTTAGACTCGCAGCTTTATTCCACTCAAAATATTGCTGAGATTTCGAAAATATGAACTCAGCTTTTGGGTCACACCAGGGATGTTAATGCTAGGGATGTCTAAAAGGTGCAATAGAATGCATTGATACATTATGTTTCAATTGTTCTCTTATATCTACCTAAAATAGATGTGGCTTTGTGGGTACTTGCACACCTAGACTTTTGTTTCGGAACCTGTCTCGTTTACCCAGTTTGTGCGGTTCATTTCGTATTTGTGAAACCTGTAATCGTGCTCTGATCCATGGCAAATCAATCAGTCTGAGAACACCTGAACGAGGTGGTCTCGGCTTGATTCAAACGAACTCTGGAGCGGATGGATTGAAGTGAGAAAGCAAAACTATCCAATGAACTTACGAACCAGACTATATCACAGTGTCTTATGTATATGTAAGTATACAGTTGAAGTCAGAATTATTAGCCTCCTAAATTATTAGCCCCCCATATATTTATTTCTTCCCAATTTCAATTTAAGATTTTTTTCAACACATTCCTAAACATAATAGTTTTATTAAGACATTTATAAAAACTGATTTATTTTACCTTTGCCATGAAGACAGTAAATTATATTTTAAAGACACTTCTATACAGCTTAAAGGCTTAACTAGGTTAATTAGGTTAACTAGGCAGGTTAGGGTAATTAGGCAAGTTCTATCGAAAAAATATATAGCTTAAAGGGGCTAATCATTTTGACTTTAAAGTGTATTTAAAAAAATAAAAACTGCTTTTTATTCTAGCTGAAATAAAACAAATACGACTTTCTCCAGAAGAAAAAATATTATCAGACATACAGTGAAAATTTTCCTTGCTCTGTTAAACATATTTTGGGAAATATTTAAAAAAGAAAAAAATTCAAAATAATTATGACTTTACCTGTATGTAGTACGGCTATATAAAGAGAGAATTATATGTATGACGGGATGTTATTTCTACTAGTAAATATGCGTTTCATATCAAATACGAAAGTGATAGCATGCAGACAAGAGCTGTTTATCCATTAGAAATAATTGACCGAAATTACCATTTGATGATTTTTCTATATTTAAATCTAATAAGATTTTGTGTTAGGCCTATTATTTTGCCCATTTCTGCACTGATACCTGGAAAAAAAGAGCCTCGGTTCATCTGTTATTTCTCTCTATACTTTAAACCTATACATAATTAGCCAGCGTTTTTTTTTTTTTTTAATAGATTAATTAGTTTAAAAGATAGATTTTTACAAAAATTGACAACTGAATTGAGGCTATGAGAAAGTCTTAGGCTACCTCTCTGATTTATTGCTATTAAGTGATGATGTCTTTTGGTGTCAAAATTAAAGTCATCATAAATTAAAATACTGATGTGACAGCTGAGCAGAATTTGTGGGACAAATAAACCCCGAAACTCTGATCAATGCGAGGAGAGACCTAGAACAAAAATAAACATTGTAACAATTTTAATCCCTGTTTCGGAACAAAAAAAAAAAAAGATCTACAGGTGTGAAAGCACTCTTAGATCCATACAAATTGGTGAATTATAATTGTTATAATCTCACTAGGAAATGTTGAGGACAATCAATCACTGCTGCAGGGCGTGTATTTGAATAATCCAATGTTGAACATCACACTGTATTTTGTTTTGTCTGGAAATCATCCAGGACTTTACACTGATGGGATTTACCAGCCTGATCTCAAGGAAATGTAACTGCACAGTATGTTTTGTCCGTTTAATGGCCAATACGTATGAATTGTACGATTTGTGAAAAAAAAAAAGGCATGCCGCTTAACTAAATTGGTGGATAACCAAATAACACAAATAAAATGTACGAACGAGATCTCAAAAACTCATAGGAATTAGCCACTAAGACAAAAAGATACGAATTGCCGTGTAATTTTGCTGGATTAACAGTAATGTTGAACGATATTGAAACAATATAATATATCAATACAGTTTCAGAAGTTTTTTTGGGGAGTATAACAGTATTCAGGTAGAGAAATTGAATAATCACAATGCAAAAAAAAAATATATATATATATATATATTCTTACTTTGTCTTAATTCTAGTCCAAATATAAAAGAAAAACCTTAGAGCAAGTAAAATATTGTTTAGTTTTTCACCATTAAGAAATAAGTGAAAATTAAGAGTATTTTTTTTACGTGTTTTAAGTAAATTATCTACCAGTGGGCAAGTTAAATAATCTTGTTTTTGCTTTGAAATGTAGATTTTTTGGACTAGAAACAAGATATAAATTCTAAGTAAAAAAAGTTTTTTTGCATAATAAATTCCACATAAATACAGTGATTAAGTACAATTCTGTGGCTCCCAGTCAACTATAATTTAGACTGGACATTGCATATCTGTGCAATGTAACAATTGCCAGTTGCACACTTTGCGATATCGATACTGAAACGATATATTGTGCAGCTCTAATTTACAGGAAAACAAGGAAACAATTGTGTTTTGTCATGTACTGATGTCTTATTCAGCTATGACAGATAACCAGGTTATCATTTTATGGCACATTTAAGAATCTGTATTTATAGGCGATTAAGGGGGAAAAATTGACTTTTTGTGTTGTTGTTAATATGATAATCACCCGAGAACCTTTTATTTTTATCTAAGTTGTTGTCGTTTCAAAGAATTGGGTAATGATGCATTTTCCTTTTTATTAACACAAAGCTCAAAAAACTCGCAGCAATTGTTTGTAATAGATTTTCTGACCCTTTAGATACTTTTTAAAATGTATTTATTAATTTATTGATTGATTAGTTGGTTTGTTATGCCTTATATATTTCTCCCCTTATTCTCATTTTGCTTGACATTTTTGCCATGGCTTTTGCTGTACATTCTTAGATAGCCATTTAAATGTAGGGCTCATGCAGTGTTACCTTGGCCTAATTTAGCCAAAATTTGGTCAATGTATGGACAACCATTCCATCAGAATGACACCTTTTGACACCCTAAAGTACTTTTTATGTCAGCAGTTCACTTGGTTTTGGAATGGAGCTAATCACACTGTCGCTTGTTTGCTGAAATACCCTAAATGACGTGGTCACCACTGAAATCTGATTTGTTGATGCCTCAGTCATCAGTCTCAGCTGACCCGGCTAACCCTGCTGCAGGGGTCACGCTGACCTTCACTCAACAATTCTAATGCACTGCCACTCTGCCTCACTGAATGGACGTTTTGAGGACACTCTGACTGTTTGACCCTTTCCTCTGGTGGGTGTAGAAACAGACTGTTCAGGTGCTGAAGATATAATGATAAGAACATAAAGCGATTGTAAAGTGATTGATTTCTCTCTCTCTCTCTATATATATACTGCATATGTAGCCTGCAAAATAGTCTACAGTAATGGCTGCTTATTGTCATTTGCACTTAAAAAACAGTTTTGACCTGTAAATTACAAATATATTTAATTTATTTTTGTTAATATATATATATATATATATATATATATATATATATATATATATATATATATATATATATATATATATATATATATATATATATATATATATATATATATATATATAAACAACAACAATATAGTCATGTACTGGTATGTGCGTGTGAGTGTGTGTATGCATGTACAGGTAACTTGGTGGACAGGTCAGAGTACATACATAAGGAACAATAACAGTCAATAAATGAAGCAAGTGTCACAGATATAGATAAAACATATAGAAAGAAACCAGACAGAGGTAGGGAGTAACAACAATGCTTAATGTATGATAGTAAAAATGAGAGTAAAAAGAAAGAAAGGACAACAGTAATACATGACAACAATAATAATAAATCACAAGTGCTACACCAACTACTACTACAGAAAGTTACTTATATTACAACTACTACTGCTTCTACTACAGCCACAACCACGACTACTACTACTACAATGTCTACTAATACTGATACTACTACAACGACTACCACTACTGATACTACTATAGCGTTTGCTACAACTAATACAACAACGTCTACTGCTACTACTACTACTACTACTACTACCACCACCACCACAATCACTTGCTACTACATCTACATCAACAACATCTACTACTGATATTACTACACCAACAACGACTACTACTACGACTGTAACAACCACACCATTACTACTTCTGCTACTACTATACCAATGACATCCACTACTACATGAACTACTACTTCAATAATCTCCGTAACAATTACTCAATAACAATCGATACTATTACAATGTCTACTACATCAACTACTACTACTACTACTACTACTACTACAACTACTACCGCTACAACTACAACAACTGCAACCTTAATAATGATAATGGTATAAATACTTGTAATAATGATAATGGAAAGATAACAGGACAAGTCAGAACAGTAATAATAATAATGATTACAAAAAACAAAAGTAATACCATTTATGACAAAGGTGTCGAGGAGAGGGGAGGATGGGAAATCAGGGAGAGGACAAGTAATAATAATAATAAATAATAATAATAATAATAATAATAATAATAATAATAATAATAATAATAATAAATAATAATAATAATAATAGTAGTAAGTAGAAGGGGAAATAGAGGAAAAGAGAAAATAAACTAATAATAATAAACAAAAATTAATAAAATAATAATAATAATAAAAATAAATAAATAAATAAATAAATAAAACAGAAAAGGAAGGGGAGGAGTAGAAAAAGAAAAGAAACAAAAAGAGAGAAGAAAAATAAAGTTCAGCAAACAAAGCAATGAGAATAAGCAAAAAAATGAATAATAATAATAAAAACTAAATAAATAAAAAAGAAAACACTATATCAATGCTAATTATGACTTATACAAACCCACATGGAAGAATAATATTAAAGATTTGTATGATAGATTATTAACTTGATAACTATAATATACTCATGCTGGTAATAATAATAATACTACTAATAATGATAATAATAAAAATAACAATAGCTGTAACAATAAATTGAGGAGGTTGTAGTTGTGTGATGGGCATTGAGGTATATAGTGTTTGTCAGTTGCTTTGTGATGCATTAAAAAAAAGTGTAATGTGTGGCATGGATCAGTCCGGTGCAGTGCCCTGTGAATTAAGTACATGTAAGTAGATTTTTTTTTCTATAATAAATATATATATATATATATATATATATATATATATATATATATATATATATATATATATATATATATATATATATATATATATGTGTGTGTGTGTGTGTGTGTGTGTGTGTGTGTGTGTGTGTGTGTGTGTGTGTGTGTGTGTGTGTGTGTGTGTGTGTGTGTGTGTGAGAATTATTAAGGTTGTCTACATGCATACTGTACATACATACAGTTAAAATCAGAATTATTAGCCCCCCTGTTTATTTCTTTCCCTAATTTCTGTTTAATGAAGAGAAGATTTTTTTCCACCCATTTCTTAACATAATAGTTAAGAAATGTTTAATACTTAAACATTTAATACTTAATATAAAAAGATTTTTAAGCTTAAAGACGCCTACCATATGGAGAATGAAGTCACGTGAAATCCTCAGGTGGGATTGTTTTTCTTCTATCAAATCTTCTATCAAAATCTCTTTATTTTGTATTTTATAATGTATTCAAGTCAGATGATTAGCTGGGCCATTCTACAGCTTGATTTTCTTTTACTGAAAGCTTCTGAGGGTTTCCTTGGCTTTGTTTTGGATCATTGTCCTGCTGAAATGTCCACCATGGTTTAATTTCATCATCCAGATAATGTTGATGTCGGACTGAAGCAGCTAATATTAATTTACAATGAGGAAGGGCAGAGGGTTGCTGAAGAACTTGTAAGAGATTTAAGCTGCTGTTTGGGCTTTCATTGCCTTTCTACACCTCCCTTTCTTCATGTGTTCAATGTCTTTTTTATTTTATTACACATAACTTTACAATTTATAAACCAATTAGATTTGTATTCTTTGCGAATATGGATTTATTTGGTTGTTACCAACATCTGGTGAAAAATTCACGCCAACAGCATTTAGAAATATGTTTTTTTTTTTAAACATATTTTTTGGTGAAAAATGGTGACATGTTGAATATTCATTTTCCTCACTGTACAGTATATGTAATAAAATACCTCACAACACCACATAATAATAACACAACACTATGTACAACATTTATAAAAAGTAGCAAATATTTCTCACTCCTGTTGTTTCCTTTTTTTCCTTCACTTTTTTGTGCATTTCGGACAATGGTGTGATGACGGCACAGGAAGAGAGAGAAACTGTGTTTGAGTGTGTGTGTGTGTGTGTTTGTGCGTGTGTGTGTGCGTTTTGAGACAGCGTGTCAGATCACGCTTTAATGGCTTTTTAAACGGAGACAGCTAGGTGTCAAACATGCCACTGTTTAATTAATTTTGTTTGTCCTGTGCGGCTTTTGATAGTCACGGGCTGCCAGGTCTCCCCGTTGTGTAGAAAAGACAGAATGAAGGTAGAACTGTTGCATACTGGGAATGAGTCTGTCTGAAGGGTCACGGCCCTTGTAGTGCAGCAAAATAACCCACAGAGAGTTCATACTGTCTCACATATGTCAAATAATATAGCTTATATAGAAAATGTTGTACAATGTGTAATTTCTTTGCAAGAGCCAAATAGAAATTTGGTTTAATAAAAACAAACAAGCAAATAATAGACAAATCATATTAGACTAGTCTTAACGCATGAAAACTACATTTTAATCTTTGATCATTGAATATTTACATATCTCATTCATTCATTTTCCTTAGGGTTAGTACCCTTTTTTATCAGGGGTTACCAACTATTCCAGCATATGTTGTGCACAGCAGATGCCCTTCCAACTGCAACTCATTACTTGGAAACACACACACGCACGCACGCACACATGCACACTCATTCACGATGGTCAATTTTGTTTATCTAAGTAGATTATAGCGCATTTCTTTGGACTGTGGGGGAA
Source organism: Danio rerio (assembly GCF_052040795.2). NCBI lineage: Eukaryota > Metazoa > Chordata > Actinopteri > Cypriniformes > Danionidae > Danio > Danio rerio. The sequence continues at coordinate 30,316,559 of NC_141035.1, forward strand.
ACCGGAGCACCTGGAGGAAGCCCATGGGATGCGAACATGGGGAGAACATGCATATTTAAATACTGCATCTAATTCCCCATATTTTAATAAAAGAAATGCACAATGCATGCACATAGAATCACTTTGCTCAGTCTTTAATGATAATATAAATGTTTGAACTATACATCTGATTCATGGAAATTATGAATTAAAACTTTATTTTTCTCCATTAAGTGTCTGGTGGCTTATCTTACCCTAAATTTGTATCTGTCAACTTCAAATTTAAAATAATGGTTTGTAATCCACATGTATAATAAAATGTTGAAGTGTCCAAAATAAATAGAGCACCTTTTTTTTTTACTGCATAATACAATGTCACAAAATTACTGTTTTCAACAGACACAAAGCATAGTAATAAATAAAGCGGTAGTTCAAAGTCATATTTTTTATTCCTTTGTTATTTGCTTACTTTCACATTTGTTCAAACCCATAGAAAATCTTCTGAAGAGGTACTATTACTTTAGATTACACAATAAAAAGCAAAAAAAAAAAAAAAAAAAAAGTAAACCTGTTGCCTTAAAAGAGAAAATTTGACTTGAGCAACTTTGTATCTTGGAACTAAATTAGGGATGTTCTGATCAGGTTTTTTTTTTGCCCGAGTCATTTGATTTTGAGTATCTACCGATACCGAAACCCAATCCGATACTTCTATAATACATAAAAAGAATGAAGGAGAGCGAAAAACAGATCCAGGATGTTCTTTATGTTTTATTTTATTCACCTTATTTTAACATTTAACAACTCTGTTAACAAACAGAGCACTTCTTTGAGGTAGCTTGAACAATCAAGTAATAAATAACATCTATTCTTCACTTTTGGACTTTAGTGCAACAGTAAATATAAAAATATCTTATATAAAAACAAATAGTACCTCAACGTAAAATACCTGGCAGGCAATTCCAAGTTTACATATCTCACAGTTTGCTATGGCAGTGTTGTCGTCCCAAACTTTATAATACCTCCAAACCGCAGACATACTCTCACTTTCCGCTTCAAGCTGCTTCATGTTCTGCTTTACCGGCATTTAACCAATAGCGTCTCTGCAACAAAGTGATGTTATACCGCAACTGTTGCTGTTTTTGTGTGAAGTCAAGAAAGAAGTCTAACTCTGTGCCATCGCATAACTATGTATGTGCTAAAAAATAAAGAGAATATATGAGCAATATCACACGATAGCAGTGCGATGTGGCTGTATATCGACACTGGTGGGAGGCAATGCTTATTGACAGGCTAATGGCCAATAGATGAGCTGTCTCTCAATTATAAATATAATTATAAATAAACTGCATAGTTGCAATTTATGCAACTACATTCTTGCCTTAAAAACTCCAAAAGTACATTATGTTGTCCAACAGCAGCAATATTTGTTAACTGTAGAGAGAGGGGTCTGGCTGCAGACCAGGTGCAGTGCAATCTGAGCTGCATCCAATGCTTTTTAATGCGCTCACCTAAGCCCACCCCTAACCCTACCCGTCACAGTGACGTCACTCACTCCATTAAGTGCATTGTGTCTGAGAATGCATCGCTGAGTGATGCAATCTCAGCTTGCATCATGAAGGCTGCATCTGGATACTATTGACTATAGAGAGCCTTCTGCTTGTCACTGTATGTGGGCAAAGTAATATACAAGGGTGAAGGGTGAAGAGGTTGGACGAGTGCTGTTACTGGCAGAATATCACACAGCTATCAGCCAATCAGATTTAGGAACTAAACAGAACTGTTGCATATATATACAGTTGAAGCCAGAATTATTACCCCCCCTGTTTATATTTTACCCATTTTCTGTTTAATGGATACAAGATTTTTTTAAACACATTTCAAAACATAATAGTTTTAATAACTCATATAACCAATTTATTGTATCTTTGCCATGATGTTAGTAAATAATATTTTACTAGATATTTTTTAAGACACTTCTATAAAGCCTAAAGTGACATTTAAAGGCTTAACTAGGTTAATTAGGTTACCTAGGCAGGTTAGGGTGGAGGAGGGGTAATAATTCTGACTTTAGCTCTATATATTCTTTTCATAAAAACGGGCACAGCCATTTGTATCATTTTGGCTTGAGACATCCGGTCTCATTCACTTCCACTCACCATGTAGCAAACCTACATTTTTTTTTATATGATTCTGCTTTGTCTGTATAATCATTCAAACACTTGTTGCAGAGCAAGTTTTCTGTTTTCTGTGGTTATTATCCCTAGTCATTTTTGCCATAGAGAGCTGAATCCAATCGCAAAAACTAGCACACTTTCACATTGAAGAATAAGTTGAATACATGTATGAGTCCTGATTGAGAGGTAACATCCACTTTCGATTGAGACTTGATTTATAAATTATGCACATAGTTCAATTACTTATTTTTTTGGGGGGGTAACAGTTGTTAGGTTTTAACCATGCGGCAACCTCCTACTCTCCCTCGTAAAGCAAATATGGAATAACTGAAACTACAATTAATCAAAATTCCGCTAGTTCTGGCTCCTTAAATGAGCAAACTTCTATTAACCCCACTGTTAAAATAGCCAACTTTACAGCAGAAAAAAAGGTGTTAACAGCTTGGTACAAAGAACAATTTTGGTTCATATAGCTAATATTACCCTTTATGACAACTGTGAGGTGGGTGAATTTTTTTATAACTCATCCATTTTGTTTATATTAAGTTTTATGAAGTCTAATTAAGTCATATTAAGTCATAATTAAGGGCGTGGCCACTTGAGTGACAGCTAGATCTTGCTGGTCTCCGTCACTTTACTTCAGTTGATTCCGACTGATTAGCCGCTGAACTCAGCATATACATCGTATTTTTGTTTTGTGTGACTTTACAGTCAGTTGCCTTTTGGAATTATTTCGTACAATTATCAGATAATATGGCATGCTGTGTGCACTTAATTGCGCTTACAAACCATTCACGTGGCCTCCATTATCCAGGTAAGTGAAGTTATATACGTATATACAATCTCTCTAAATGTATTTGTTTTATTTAAAATCATTCACCATTTATAATTTTCTTTAGACCTGTAATTCACTCCAGAATCTGACAGACTGATTAGTTGTAGGCTCTAGAACAGTCATATGAAATGTTGTCATACATGCCTGGATTTCATAAATAGCCTTGCATTTACTAACACAGACTATATTTGAAATGTTTGGATGTAATTTGCGTTTTCATCCTGTAGAAAAACATTTATAAGAACGATGTTTAGTGGCTCAATGTATTACAATAGTGTTTTTATAAAAGACTAAATATTTTATTAATTTAGTACAAAACCAAGCACATGTGGTCAGAACACAAACTATTCACAGGTATTAAAGTATTAAGCATTTCTCCCAAAGAAAATCCTGTCTGAGCAAAATGCTAGCAGGCGTCTGTAGCTCCGCTCATGCTCCGCCTCTCTGCCCTTGTTTGGTATCCCCCGGTCAGTACAATGACGCTTGAACAAAATGCTGATGGTTGGCCACGCCTACTTGTAGCTTCTTTTGCGTTCTTCAGAAACCTATGACACGGACACGACGTCCTTATCTGTTACAGCCTATGATGTTAACATGTTAAGTTAACAGATTTACTCACTTTTAATGAATCACTAAAGCAATTAATTATTTCTTTACAGTGCATATATTTGGCTTTTATTCACATACAGTATAAATATTCACATACAGTATAATAATTCACATACAGTATAAATATAGTATGAACATTCAAATTTGATTACTGAAGCTCAAGCATGATTTGTTGACACAGAAGGACAAATGAGATTTCTTCTTGCACATTAAGCATGCGTGACTGAGCTTTACGTTTACCGATCAATGTTTATATCATGTAAATAAAGTATTCATGCATCTTCAAAAAACTAGGATTAACCTCCTTTTGAAAGCATTAGAATGTATATACTATCAAAAGACTAGTTTTTCCAAATTTCATCTCCAAAACGTACTGTACCTCAAAATTGTTTGAATCTTCAATAAATCTATTTAGTTAGATATTCAGATTATCTTCCATCTGTGGTCAAGGTCAAAAAAGTCCTCTCACCCCACATCTAACAGCGATTGTGATACTTTTTTGAGCTGTGTGTATATGCACATTTTGCAGTTTTGTTTTATGAGTAGAAGCATGCATGTGCATCCTCAAGTGCATATTAATGCTTTATGATGCAGTGCTAAATTGTTTGTGTGTGTGTGCGTGGGTGTGCATGTAGCAGGTTCGCATTCAGTAAATGCAAGTGCACTTTGTGTGTTTGCTAGTGCACTGACGCCACAATCCCTTCTGTTTTGTGTTTGTGTGTGTGTGTGTGTGTGTGTGTGTGTGTGTGTGTAGGTGTGTGTGTTTGTGTGCGTGTGTGTGTGCGTGTGTGTGTGTGTGTGTGTGTGTGTGTGCGTGTGTGTGTGTGTGTGTGTGTGTGTGTGTGTGTGTGTGTGTGTGTGTGTGTGTGTGTGTGTGTGCTGTGTGGGTATTTGCATGAACACAGAACTGACTACAAGATCTGGTTTCTCTGGCGCTGTTTGATTATTCATAGAAAATTGTATTGGGGGGCTTGTGAAAGTGAGGCGGGGAGGTGTGGGGTAAATAAATAATAAACAATCACAGCACCCCTCACTGCACACACCACGAGGAGCCAATCGCTGTGTCGGCCAAACGACTTGGAAATTGTGTGTAATGAGTAGGAAAAGATTAGACGCAGCTCTTGCTAGCCTGTAAATTGACATTAGTAAAAGAAAACTCTTTACCAGGCGGGCTCGCAGCGCTAATTTAGTCCATAAGAAAAGATGGTAAAAGGAAATAAGCCTTTAAAAAGAAAATAAGGGAAAAACAAACACGGCAAAAAAAAAAAAAAAAAAAGACTGTGCAATTTAGGTGTCCTGTCTTGATTTTGCTTCCATCTTATTACAAACTTATACGGCGTAATGCAGAATGAGATTAGCCGTGGAGAGGAGCAGATTGCTGTGTTGTTTTGGCACGGTGTTATTTGTGAGGGCTGCCTCTGTCTGTGACCCAAACCGAGGAGAAGTCATGCATGAAACGCAGTGGAAATGAACACCCGGGTCCCTGCATGGCGCCGCCGCGAGTGCATTAAACTGCTCCACCGCTGCACAGGTGCTCTGCTCACTGCGTCACGGCGCATTGACTTCCTCTGCCATTGTTTTCGACATTCAGTGTTTGCATAAAAACATTTCTAGAAATGAGATATACAGTCATATACTGTTTTGAGTTTGTGCTCATGCACCAATAGTTTAAAATCAGTCCCTAACAAGGTTAATTTTAGTAAAGTACAAATGTAGGCTGTATATAGTGCTCAGCATATACAGTATGAGTACACACCTCACAAATCTCTCATTTAGATGAATATTTTCTATAGGAAGCTTTAAAATATACTATTTGTGAATATACATTGGTTTAGTCAGTGCTGAAGCCAAATCTGGGGCTAATCTAACAAAACAACTTTTGATAACTACCCAGAATTAGTACACCTAAATTTATATGTCATAGAAAAATATTCAATAAAAAATAAAGAAAAAAATCAAGAGAAACAAAAATGTAAAAAAATACACAATATTTCACTTAAATGCATTACTTTTTTAATTCTAAAGATGTTCTGTGGCTGAAATATTGTTTTATTATTTTACTAAATATGTCTGTTTAATAAATCTGTTTTGTTTAAATGCACCAAAGTATATGGCCTATATTTGAAGAGAAATTGATAAAAATATTCATTTTCAAAATGAGGTGTACTAATTTATGCTGAGCACTGTATGGCAAGACAGTGTAGCTAAATTATAATCTTGTTAGTGACTGATTTGAAAAAATACACTTGTTTCTGTATTGGCTTAAAAAAGGGCATTAGCATTTTGCTAAGCTAACATAATAGTATTCTAATAAGCATAATTGTAAATATTGGGAACAATGAATTTTTTAACTCATTACACAATAATATTAATCAGTGTTTTAAAACAAGTATTTATGTAGAATATTACAATACATTTTTGTACTGTTGTGTTTGATACCATTAATATTATAATTCAATACTCAATAAACATTGCTTACTGTAATCAATTTGAAAACGTGACAATTGAAAGTTTCAAAATAAATTTTTTTAACACTAATAACAATTTCTAACAGATTAACATAGTGTTTGATAGTGTATTTTGAATTTCAAATAAATTCAAAAGCCACTTCTAGATTGGATTCTTGTTTTTGTTTTGTTTTTTGTAGGTGATTGTAGGTGATTTGTAGGTAAAGATTTTCTATAAATATTTTTAATAGTTTAAAAACGTAGTTCCTTTAAAAACATGTCTTTTAGCTTTAAGGATTAGGCTGTACAAAATACAAAAGTTCAAAATAGTACAAATCTATTTACTAGATAAAAATATAATTTAGTTTATTATTATTATAATAAAAAATGATTAGAAAAACAAAAGGATAACAAACAATTATAATTGTCAACATTAATCAGATTAATCACTTTTAACACTTTTTTACATTAGTGAAATCAAAAGAAAAAGAACGGGGTTCACCATATGTAAATATCTTTGGCCAAAATTTGATTTGACTTTATACTTTGAATTTTTTAAATTTGAAATCATTAAAAACATTCTCAGCTTTATTTTTTTGTGATTTATGTTTATTATCGGCTTTATTCTGCAAATTTTGTGCAAAGAACCTTGTGTTACCATAAAGTATGATGTTTGCTCTATAAATAAATGTGTGTATACAGTTGAAGTCAGAATTATTAGTCCCCCTTTGATTTCTTTTTATTTTTTAAATATTTCCCAAATTATGTTTAACAGAGCAAGAAAATTTTCACAGTATGTCTGATAATATTTTTTCTTCTAGAGGAAGTCTTATTTGTTTTTCTGCTATAATATAAGCAGTTTTTAATAATAATAAAAAAACATTTTAAAGTAAAAAAAAAGTATAAATTAGTTATTAAAATGAGTTATTAAAACTATTATGCTTAGAAATGCATTGAAAGAAATCTTCTCTCTGTTAAACAGAAATTAGGGAAAAAATAAACAGGGGGGCTGATAATTCTGACTTCAATATACACATTAAACTCGTCTTGAATTTTCATGAAAAAGTTAGGTCTAAAACATTTCACTGCCAATAAAAACATCTCTAATAGATAAACAAAAGTGATTTTGAAAGGGTTAATGTGTCCCGTTTCAACCGGATCCACTGCGTGAGCGAAATTGTGTGTAAAATGCTGAAGATTTTAGCTGCATGTATGTGAGAATCGGAGAGGCTCCAGGGCAGACGCTTTGCCACAGCCATTACATTTTCCACACTGGGCTCTGTCGTTACTGAAAATTTCTGTTTGCTTTAATCTCTTGAAAGCGACGACGCCAGCAGCAACTCTGGTAATGAATGCTATGACAGACTACGTGAGTCCGAGGCTTCTCATGGTGAAAGAAGCAGCGAGGATGGTCAAAAAAAAAAAAAAAACCTTTCCACCTCTTTCTGAAGGGCTGTGTTTGTCTGACTGCTGAAAAGGGTTCATGTTTTCCAGAGCAGTTTAAGGAGTAAACATCCAGTGATCCCAGAGTCCTGTCGCCACCCACAGCAATTCTTGTATCTAGGCAGTCGGAATAATAACAGTTTTCATAATGGCGATAATAGCAGACGATTACAAAAGATAGAGGAGGAAAAACACGGGGTTTGGAATGAAGGAGGGGTGGGGGGAGGCAGAAAGAGTATAGATTTCACTTGTGTCGTGCAACACAAAGGATTGCATAATTTGGACCCTTTTCTTCCTCTCTCCGTTTACCTCTATCTTTCGTTTTTCCTCTCTCTCTTTCTCTGTTGCAACCCTCCCCAACTCTTTCTGGCTAATTTAAAATTTGTCAAACCAGGGCGTCTTCTGGATCGCTGGCCTTTGATATTTTGCGCACTCCATTTGCTACAAACAAGCCGCAGGCCCTGGTTCCTGCTGACTGCTGCAGAAGAGCCTCGGCTCCATTTATCTTGCCCCGGCCGCTGAATGCTTACTCATTAGAGAGGGCCTCACCAGGTTAACCCTCCCATCTCCAACAGCATCCCGCCAGCATCTCCCCCAACAAACACTATCATTACAAAGACACATACAAACACACAAACGGCCCACCAGCAACCACACACCCACAGGCAAGCAAAGGTCTTTAAATGGACACGCTACGACTTATTTAGATTAGTTCAGCGGTGTTCTGCGTGCCACTGAGAGCCAAACTGAGAAGCGCTGGCGAGGATACTAGTTGTTTGTGGTAATGCTAGGTCATTTTATTCACTGGAGTTTGGTATGTATTTGGGGCTAGCTAAATAACCATGGTTTGCGTTTGTATTACTCTGACAAAAAGTGAAAACTTAAATTAATTACCCAAATACCCAAATAATTACCCAATAATACCCAAAAATGTATAGAAATTTTCAATTTGCTTTAAACAAAGTGGGGGAGCTCTTGGCTCCACCCCCTTGTTAAGTTAGGCAGGACGTCGAAACTAATTTTCATGTGAAGCAACACACCCTTAAAACAACGGGCTGTGTACACCCCAAAACAACACTTTTTACCACATCATAATAAAAAAATCTGAATTGTATTTTGAACTGAACCTCAACTGTCAAACTCAGAACCATAATATTAATATTAAATCTTAAAAAGGGGGGTAAACTAGGTGCCCTTTAATGAATAACACACTTAATGTAGGCTTAACTTCATTTATATTTTATGTTATATGTTTATATATATATATATATAAAAAATAAAGTTAACAAAATATTTTAATTTAATTATATTTTATTTTAACCCTTTGATGCACAACATGGGCCTGAAGTGACCCAACTAAGTTTATTTTTTATACATCTTTGCAATATTTAAACGTCATCACTTCGTATTCTAGGAATTCTTTGATAAACTTGTTTGTCATCAGCACGAAGACTTGTGTCGTTTTTTTTTTTTTTACTTTTTAAATAACAATCATTTTTGTGTCATTACCCTTTTAATGCACACCATGGGTCTGAAATGACCTGTTTTAATTTCCTATGTTATTTCAATCAACCTGAGCAATTGTTTTGCAGAATCTTTAAATTAAATGCATTGTGTTGTTTAGTACAGTTTTTGTATTTGTCCATCAATTTTTAAATCAAAGTCAAAATTACCCATATAGAAACCTTTGCTGTTTCCTAACAGCACACGTTTCACAACTTAACATGGCTGATTTCTTCTATTTGGTTCTTGTTAGTATAATAAATGATTTTACGTATATACAGTTAAAGTCATAATTATCAGCCCCCCTGTTTATTTTTTCCCCCATTTTCTGTTTAACAGAAAGATTTTTTTCAGCACATTTGTAAACATAATAATTTTAATAAGTCAATTATAATAACTGATTTATTTTATCTTTGCCATGATGACAGTACATAATATTTTACTTCTATACAGCTTAAATTGAGGCTAGGTTAATTAGGTTAACTAGGCAGGTTAGGGTAATTAGTCAAGTTATCGTAAAAAGATGGTTTGTGTAGACAGTCGAAAATAAAAACAGCTCAAAGGGGCTAATAAAATTGTTCCTAAAATGGTGTTTAAAAATGTAAAACTGCTTCTAGCCAAAATAAAACAAATAAGACTTTCTCCACAAGAAAAAAAATATATATCAGACATACTGTGAAAATTTTCTTGCTCCGTTAAACATCATTTGAGAAACATATATATATATATATATATAAAATCACTCTTTCACTCTTTCACTAGTGACACACTAGACCAGGGGTCACCAATCTCGGTCCTGGAGGGTCGGTGTCCCTGCAGAGTTTAGCTCCAACTTGCCTCAACACACCTGCCTGGATGTTTCAAGAATACCAAGTATGACCTTGATTAGCTTGTTCAGGTGTGTTAAATTATAGGGTTGGAGCTAAAATCTGCAGGACACCGGCCCTCAAGGAACAAGTTTGGTGACCACTGCACTAGACAATGAACATTAATTTGAACAAAAAAAATAAGCAAAATATTTTAATTAAATTACATTTTATTTTAATATTCTAACAAGAACTGTAATAATAATAACAATAATCCTGTCTAAAATTTTGTTTTCAAAACAAAGCAAAATATATCTTAATCCTTTTTTTTGTCTAAAGATGATGGAGATAAATTATTCAGAAAGTTAATAGTTAAAAAAAAAAAAAAAAAAAAAAAAACTTACTTTTTTATTATTACATACTAACATGCCATCTGTAACTAAACCAGGAGCAGGGTTATTCTATTTCACATTGTCTTCACGACAGGGGTTGAAGAAGTTCTGTTTTTTTTTTTTTTTTTTAATAGAATCATCTGTATGAGTTTAATTTAATAATAAAATAAATGGAGGGCGGCGTGGTGGCACAGTGGGTAGTCTCAGCTGGGTCAGTTGGCAATTCTGTGTGGAGTTTGCATGTTCTCTCCATGTTCGCGTGTATTTATGTGTGTGAACGAGAGTGTATGGGTGTATCCCAGTGATAAGTTGCAGCTGGAAGAGCATGCGCTGCTTAAAATATATGCTGGAAAAGTTGGCGGTTCATTTTGCTGTGGCAACCCTTGATTAATAAAGTGAAAATTAAATGAAAATAAAATGAAAATTAATAAATGATAATTAAGCAAAATTATTTAACCTAATGCCATTTTATTTTAATATATTAAAAGTGACTGTAATAATAGGCCTGTGTAAAATCTTATCTTGACAAGGAAAATTATTTTGAACATAAAATAAACCAAAAAATATTTTAATTATTTTTTTTTCTAAAGCCAATGGAAATAAATTTAAAGTCTGTAATTATTAACTAAAAGGAAACTAACTTTTTATTATCACAAGCACTAACATGCCATCTGTAAATAAACAGTGAGCAGTGTTGTTTTATTTTACATTGTCTTCAAAACAAGGGTTTAAATACGATTCAGTTTTTTTTTTTTTTTTTTTTAGAATCATCTGAGTCTAATTTAATAAAAAATTAGTGGATGGATGGAGTTCTTTTGCAGAAAGAAAATATATGCATATCCATAATTATGCATTCCCAGTAAAGCATATGAAACAGTGTTTGTGTGTATGTGTGTTTATGGCTTGAACTGGCTCATCTCCTCCCTGTGGTGTCTGTAACCCTTTAGAGGCCCTTCCCCGGGGAAACGTGTCAATCTCGTCGTCCTCAGATCAATCAGCGGCTGATTATGCTCTTCATTCTCCAGCAATTGATTTTATTCTCAGCTGAAAATAGGCATCTGCTGTCAGGCCTGTGTGTACGATGGACTGTGTGCGGGCTGACGGATTGCTTTTGACAGAGATCAATCTCACAGCTGATGGGCCAGGGATTCTGGGAGCTGACAGCCTGCTCCGCATAACACCGAGAGAAGCTCATCGACACCAATGCTGATAGCAAACATACACGCATGCTGTAACTGATAGTATGCTTTTTAATACATCCCTTTCTTTTCTCTTTCCCTCCCTCAATCTCGCACACATGATCTTGCAATGCAATTCCAGTACACACAAGGTCTGAATCATATGTATTGCGTCCATACTATAGACCTTAGATCACAGACTTACTGAACTAACCCACAGATAGTGAGAGAGATGGTATGGCTGTGTGCTCCGGGCTGCTCTGGGCCCCACCGGGGCCATCTGAAGGACTGCCTCCAACTAGAAGCTCTCCCTGATGAAGGGCCCTCTCTCTGCCTCCTAATTCATAATTATTTCAAGTGATCCTCAGGCCTGAGGTCATTTAAGTAATTACTGAGCCGATTAGATACTTAAAGGGCATTTAAGTATCAAACACACCAAAAACCCAAGGGTAGTGTTTGGTTGGACGAACATGGGTTAGCCAATAAAGCAGTGCTGAAGAGGCATCTTAACACCTTTAGGGTTCTTAACCCTCATTTTGTATTAAACCCTTGTTATATATTTATTTAGTACTATTTGCAATCCCAAATGAGTCTTGAGTCTCCGACTACTTCAGTGGGACTTTACTGACTTCTTTTTGTTTACATGAATGAGCCAAAACATTACGACCAGTCCCAGGTGAAGCGAATATCATTAATCATCTTCTTAGAAGGTCTGGGTTGTTTAGATGGTAAACAGACAATCAGTTCTTGCAATTAATGTATGGAGGAGATATGAATAAGGATAAAGTTATGAGTGGCCAAATTGTTTCCAGTTTTGTAGTTGTCAACTGCTTTCAAAGGAATGTAAAATCATCAATTTTGCCAATCTGGGGAGTCTCAGAAACAAGATAAGGCTCGTCTAAGAAGTTGTTCGATTTTCCACTTGGTGATTTTTTTATTATTATTTTTAACTGGGGTACGTTTCCTAAACAACAAAACTCGTTTCTAAAGTATCATAATACGATGCATCGTTTGGAAAAAGAACGATGTAGTGACAAGTTTATACCAAAGTCGTAGTTTCTGTCACAAATGACGCTCTATACAGGGTAGAATACTTATTTAGAGAAAACCCTATAATTTGTTTGTGCATATTATATTGTTTTACCCACACATGCATTTGAAAAAAAATCCAATATTGTTTTAAAAACATGTACTCTTTTTCCACATTAATTAAAATATATGTAAACAGCACAAATAGGACTTGTATGTTTCCTTTACAAAATTAGTTGGAATATTGCATTCAAAGTCACTAAGCTAACACGTATTCTAATCTCATATGTAAATAATATAAATCGTTAATGGTTGTAGGCCTAATTTAAAATAGGCTATTTATTAAGAAATAAAAAAAATCCAATTTAATAATAATAATAATAATAATAATAATAATAATAATAATAATTATTATTATTATTATTATTATTATTATTATTATTATTATTATTATTATTAGGTAGGATATTGTTTATTTATTTTGGATTAGAATTTTTTTGAAAAGTCTACTTTTACAATTTGACATATTCAAGCCTCTGCATAAATTTTCTAACCAATAGGCCCATGTCATATACATATATATATATATATATATATATATATATATATATATATATATATATATATATATATATATATATATATATATATATATATATATATATTTCCCCTTTTAAATAATAGATCACATATAGCTTTCATCTTGAGCCACAGCTGTGTTTAAAATGGCATAAATGTTTTCAAAGTGCACTAAGAATGGAACGCAATTGTCAGTATGAAGATCACTAAAACTGAACTGTAAAAATACTTTAAAAGCAAATTACACATAAGAGAGAATGTTCGAGACGAATAGGGCATGGGGGGACAACTGGAATGGAACACAGCCAGTAACTATGCTTTTAACCACAGCTCTAGAGGTGTAGTTGCAAGTGTCCAGGTTTGTGACGCAGTTTGCAAATGTTCGTTGGAAAGACGAATTTGTGAATCGGCAAATCAACACACTATGTTTGTAATGATGGAACTTGCGATCTTAGTTTGCTAACAATGGTTCTCAAGGTCTCAAAAAATATTCAAAATGTGATATCTTGACATGCGGTTTCAGTATTGGGTAATATGATCATGGATTATTATGTATAAAAAAAATTTTAAAATATCATTAATTCATGTGATTTGCGCCTCTTAAAAAAACAAAACTACACATGCTATCCTTGTCATGAGCACCAAGGTGTGGGGGTGCTGAGGAGCAAAATTCTGTCATGTCAAAGACTGACAACCAGATGCTTGAGACCAATGACTGTAAAAAATATGGACGACGCGACAGCCCTTTTTCCCATTGAACGCCTTGAGGGCAAAACGCCTGCTTGACGGGCACAAACTGTCGCAAAAGACTGCTGAAATTGGAGCCAGACATGCGCAGAAGGATTGTCTGATGGAGCCAGAGGAGGAGCCGCGAAAATGAGCAGAGTCGAGCTTCCAATCAAACGCTTTATGTAAAATCAACTACGCCCCCCGAACTTCTCAGCATGCGTTTGCTGTCATATCAACACAAATGGATGTAATAACGTTAACAAATATGAGGGTTTTATATATTCAATCGCGCCAGCTCCAGGCCGCAGCGCATAACTTACTCGCGGCGTCGCGGGCTGATTCCGGCTCGCATGCGGCAGCGCCTGCTCGCTCGGCCGCCGCATCTGGCGATTGACTCGGGCTGGAATTGGGTAGTGAGTCCAGGCATCCGGAGTAGGTCCAGCAGAGGTAACATTAGTCAGTCTGAGCTCTAAGAGATAAGTCTCCGGCAGGCGAGAATCTAGCCGGAACTGTGTTTTGCTATCTGGGTGGCTAGGCGTGTATCAGCAAACTAATAAAGCCCGAAAAAAAGCCCTGAACTTAGCGAATAAACAGTGTTCCACCAGGATCATGTATGTCAGAAACTATAGTTTACTGCTGAACTCATTTTGTCATGGTAAAATAACACAGAAATCGAATAATAACATTTCAGTCTCCTTCAGTCTCCTGCCGAAGCTCAGACGCCGCGCTTTGAGAAACTGTCAATCACAGCTGTCAATCACGATGACACGCCCAGCATTAAATTACTGCTAAAAACAAACTGTTTACAAAAATAAAGATCTGCACCTATTTCAGCACAATAACCAGTGCCTTAATCGACCAGAACTATCTTTCGGGACATTTTATTGCAAGTGTAATATTTTTTTTTATTTGGGCTCAAGTCTCCTTCATTAACACGGAGGAGGCGGGCTTTATGACTTGTACTGCAGCCAGCCCCCAGGGGGCGATCTAACGGCCGAAACCTTCACTCAAACGTAGGCTTGCGGCACACTTGCTTGAGACACTGCTTATTCATTTTCTGAAACAAATTATGTGACATTGTTTCATTTTAATTACTTCATACAGTAGGCCAATACGATGTCCTTTTTTTAAACACCATGACATTGCTGTAAACATGTTGGACAATTAAGTTAAAAGCAGGGTAAATTTGACAAAACGAAACCCCTTTCAATGGTTTCTTTCATTTTTAAATTCACGAGTATACTTTACTGGAAAATGAATGAATAAAACACATCTGTTAATGCAGCTTGTCTCTAAATAAGTTGTTAATCTATCCCTATTAGAACCTAATTATGTAAGTTTTACATTTTAAAGTGGTTCAAGCACTAAGTGGCAGATGAGACAGATGAGTTTGTGACAGATTGAGAGCCACCAGTGCAATAGTGACCCTTTATTTTATATTATGAGCTAATATTTTATACTCCCTTAATAAGAATAACTGCCAGAATCAAATATGATTTCTTTTATTTTTTGGAAACAAGAGAGCTTATCATTTCATACTAATTGCACCCTTTTTCTACTTTTCTTCCTGTTTCTCACTTTCATTAAGACAGTATTGTACTTTATTGGAAACACAAGCAGTCTTTACAGCTGTAAACTGAGCAGAAAATAGACATTGACATATTTGTGAAAAATCTTCCCGGTCGCTGACTGAGCAGGCAGACAGTGTTGTTGTGTCAGACATGCCTGATGAACCATCATTGGACTGATCAGGCCATGATCACACAGTGTGTATTCCCATGTCTGCGTCAATTTCTCATCAATATCAAACAGCCTGTAAGCTTATGTCTTCTGCATCAAATGTGCTAATAGTGTGTCTGTTGACATTTGATTCTAAACCATGTTGACCTCTTTCAAGATATATTCTCAATTCAGAAATGTATATACATTCACAGGCCACTTTATTAGATACAACTGCTTGTTAATGCAAATTTCTAATCAGCCACATCACATGGCAGCAACTCAATGTATTAAGGCATGTAGAAATGGTCAAGATGGTCTGCTACAGTTTAAACCAAACATCAGAAAAGGGAAGAAAGGTGTTTAAATTACTTTGAACACGGCATGGTTGTTGGTGCCAGACAAGCTGGTCTGAGTATTTCAGAAACTGTTGATCTACTGGGATTTTCATGCACAACCACCTCTAGGGTCTACAGAGAATGGTCAGACAAAAAGAAAATATCCAGTTAGCGGCAGTTCTGTGGGCACAAATGCCTTGTTGATGCCAGAGGTCAGAGGAGAATGGCCAGACTGGCCACTCCTGTCAGCTAAGAACAGGAAACTAAGGCTACAATTGGCACAGGCTCACCAAAATTTGTAGGGTCAGAATTTGGCGTCAACAACATGAAAGCACGGATTCATCCTGCCTTGTATCAATGGTTCAGACTGGTGGTGATGGTGTAATAGTGTGGGGGATATATTCTTGGCACCTTTTGGGCCCATCAGTACCAATTGAGCATCGTGTCAACACCACAGCCTACCCGAGTATTGTTGCTGACCATGTCCATCACTTTATAACCACAGTGTACCCATCTTCTGATGGCTACTTCCAGTAGGATAATGCAGCATGTCATAAAGCATGAATCACGCCAGACTGGTTTCTTGAACATGACAATGAGTTCACTGTACTTAAATGGCCTCCACAGTCGTATCATGGATGTGCAGCTGACAAATCTGCAGCAACTGCGTGATGCTATCATGTCAATATGGACCAAAATCTTTGAGAAATATTTCTGGTATCTTGTTGAATCTATACCACGAATGATTAAGGCATTTCAGAAGGCAAAAGGGGGTCCAACTCGGTACTAATAAAGTGTACCTAAAAAGTGGCCGGTGAGTGTTTATGTTTATATAAAACTCAGTTTTAATTAGTGCTGCAAAACTGATAGATAAATCATATACCTGAAGAGTATGTCACTTCTTCTCTCATTGACAACTATTGAGCTCAACATTTTCGAAGTGTGTGTTCATGTAAAAGCATGGAGCATAGCTTAAAATGCTTAGCTAAAACTTGTTATAGAAGCTGGTAAATAGCCTGTGAGGGGCATTTTTTCTGTAGAGCGTGGTTCAAGACCTGTCACTGAGAGCGCATCATGCAATTCCTGCTCCCTGGCAAACTCTGAACCTCCCAACCGCGTGCGCACTAGTGAAGCCTTTTAATTATCTCCTGATTACCTGTTATATCACCTTAGCTAATGGAGAGCGCACCCCAGGGGAGACATCCAATCAAACTCTCATCACACACAATGGGCTTCTTCAGACGAGAGAAGTATTTTAGTCATCTGAGAGATTAGTGCTGGAAATATCCATCTATTTATTCATTCATATACCAAATTACAGACCCCCCTCCTGTCTGCACTCATCGAGCCCTTTTACTCTCTGATTGATCAGAGTGATAGGGATACATCGCCTGCCCAAAGCAATAGAGATCTCGCTAGAGACTTGCCTTATAGATGGGTATCTCTGATTGGAAATGGATGTCAGGCAGACTAGAATGTTGTACCTCCATCCATCAACATAGACCTGAGCTTCTAAATAGCCAGGTGTGTTGTGTTCCTGTGGTTGTGGTTTTCTGTGTCACATACAGGGGGAAACTGTTCTGAGGTTTTTTTTTATTTGTTTCCTCAATCAGCTTTAAGGAGCGTTAAATCTGCTTTGCACCCTTCTCTTTTGGAGGAGTAAAAAGTGGGAGCAACACGGATTGACCTGAATATGTTTTAGAGTAGCTGAGAGGTTGGCATGAAAACACTATATTTGAACTGTAGGGAGGTGGGGATGAGGATGATGCAAGGGTTACATAAACATGCCTATAGATTTAAACTGTATTCACTGTAAAATACTGCAAATAATTAATAGTAACCTAGTAAAAAAAGTTTTTGAGATCTGCCAGTTTGATGTAATGTGTGTGTGACCTTGCTAATCAAACATGGAAACAGTGGCATGGGTAGGGACCGCTAGTTAATATTGTGTTATAGGTCAATGGTTCCCAAAGTGAGGGTCAGGACGCCCCGGGTTGCGGGGCAATGAGATAGGGGGTCACTTGGTCATTTCCAAAAATGTAATTCATTTTTTTAAATTATTAGAATTATCATATTTTATCCATAATCTACAAAAGACAAAAATATATGTTTATATTTATGTTTAAAAAAACAGTAACATGCTAACAAAAAGGCCATCAACGTGTAAGAATGGGTTTCTAACTACAGCGCTTCAAACTGTAGTTTTGCTGAGCGACTAAAAAGCTATCAGCATGGTGGTGAAAACTGTACAACCATCCCTCTGCAATCTTATACCAAAAACGGAAATAAGGGCAGTATTAATAGCTAAAATTGTGGGAAAGCGTTGCTATTATGTGATTGTATTGTTTTGCAATATGGAACAATTAAATGTTGATGTTAAATCAAAAGTAAATCTCAAATACTTTAAAGTGAAATGATTTAATGACAATAATTATCTATGTTTAGAACTGAATTAGTTATAAAAAATCTGTATAAAATTATAAAATATGATATAATAAAAACATATGATAATAATTGTACCCAGCTTAAATGTAAAATAAAGTTACCTAAGAAAGAGAGAGACAGGGGGAGGGAGGGAGAAAGACAAAGAGTAGAAAGTAGGCCTCGAAGAGACCCTGATAGCAGTAAAGTCAGTTAAAATAGCCTCCAGCGCAGGAGTGGAGCAGAGCAGGAAAGGAGGCAGAGCAGAAAAGGAGGCAGAGCAATATTTACCAACTATTTTGTATCCTTCTTGACCATGTGACCAAAGACCAAATACTGAGACACACAAACGGATCAATCAAAAATGTTACCACATCGTAAAACTTCCAAAGTTCACACTCCAGGCCTTGATCTAATCAGTATCTGCCTTTGGAATCAGTTTGAACCTTCTTGGTGAAAAAAAGACATGTTTAGTTTATCACCATCATACTGATAACTTTTAGTCGCTCTGCAAAACTACAGTTTAAACCGCTGCAGTTAAAAACCCATTCTTACAAACATTTTGATATTTCTTTCATTGGATTGTGTCCCCTGGGGAGATTACATTACATTAAAAACACCGAAATAGCATCAAATGCAGCAGATTGATTTTATGGCACCAGGTTAAACACTGACACCTTTACAGCACTCATTAAAAATATATGCGGGTCATGACAAAACATGGAGGTCTCATGGAGTTTTATTCTCCAAAAATAAACAAAAAATAGATTTGGGCCTATTGATGTGTGCGCACTATGCATGCAAGGTTTATATATTTATAACCACCTCAGACGACATGGTGGGTCGCAAATCACTGGCATAGTTATTTAGGGATCACAATCTGAAAAGTTTGGAAACCCCTGTTCTAAGTGGCTTTGGTAAGTGCAAAAAAGTCCAGAAATGATTTTACAAGCCATTTTAGATCCCTAGACATTGGCTTTAGAATGGAAGCTTTGTTTTTATCTTATTTGAAAGGATTGTGAAGATCAATGATATGACATATCATATGATAAATGCAATTAACACTAATTCAGGAGTTTACTGTTGTCTCATTATAAACAATCACAAGGTCCTGTTGCCTCATTACAAAAGTGCACAGCATATTCTACAATATACACATTAAACTAACAAAAGATACGGTCCCATTTTATATTAAGTGTTCTTAACTACTATGTACTTTCATCAAAAAATAAATACAATGTACTTACTGTGTTCATAAAGTATTTCAGAACACTTGTGGTGCTTTTGAGTTGGGATAGGGGTTGGGTTAGAGACAGGTTTGGTGGTGTGGGTAGGTTTAAGGGTTGGGTTAAGGTGTAGGGAATGGTCAGCAGTGTATTTACAAATGTAAATACAGAAGTTAAATACAGATGTAATTACAGATGTTAATTACAGATTTAATACATAATAAATACATGTATTTACACAATAAGTACATTGTAACAAACTATTAACTCCTATGTAAGTACATATTAGTTAAGACCACTTAATATAAAGTGGGACCAAAGATACATTTAAACAGCTCTTATGCCTCTTCGGGGTGGCACTGAATAAACATACTGTATTATTCCTTTTTTTTTTAATTTAGGCTACATTCCCACTGTGAGGCTTAGTGCTCAAATCTAATTTTTTTCTCACATCTGAGATTTTTTCATAGCTGTTTACACTGTTGTTTTAAATGTGGCCAATATCAGATTTCCAGTGTGAACAGATCATGGTCCTAAACTGACTCGCATTCGCAAAAGTACAACTATGCACAGCACAAAACGTCTAATCAGGCACACAAATCAGTACACTGTGGAAGATGAATAAAGCACATTGTCAGATTATGCTTAAGATGATTATTGTCATTTTCACAGACAACAGCTGTGATTCTTTTGACATTTATTGCTTATTTAAGTGAAATATACCCATTTCATGTCGGCATATGTATTTTATATATGCAGTTATGGTGGTATATTTTTAAATAACTGAACAGTCCTTTTTTTTTTTTTTTTTGGTTACAAGCTATAGTTGATGTTTCTTTAACGAGGGACAGTTGTCATTCAAACAATATTCAAAATGAACAACCTTCAGTTTTGGTAAAGTATTCACCTTGTGTGCTATTCTGCTATGCCCCTAAAGAGTAGAGGATGTTTGCAGCATCAACCAGTACAGAATAATGAAGTGTGTCAATTAAAAACTATAAAAAAGTCACATAAATTCCTACATGACCGTTCACACTACGGTCGGATTTCAAAACATCAGATCTGTATCTGATTTAATACCACATATGAAAGTGGCATAAATTAGAACTGAAAAGATCAGATTCCATGTGGTTTGGGCTGTTTACACTGTCATGACAAAAACAGATCTGGGTCCCATGTGGGCAAAAACTTCAGACTCGGGCCACATTTGCCTGCAGTGTGAACATAACAGTGTTCTGAAGATATGTAAAAAGATGCATAACTGCATGGCCAGGCATAACTGCCTGCTTCCTACTGTTCCTTAAGGCTATTTTTTTCAAAATAAGAGTCACACATACATATGAAATTTAATAAGCTGTATTATACTTAGAAAAAGAAAAAACAGGCTAAATGATAACTGCTGTAATCTCAATAGAAAACATTGTGGCAAATCAAATTCTGCTGGGGGCATGGATATTAATGATCTTGCGTGGAACATCACAGTCAGTGTTTTGTTCCAATTGGCCTATTATTCACCCTGATTTTACACTTACTAGAGTTAAATAAGAACAAGCAAGCAATGGTGTTTGAGACTCTGTACTGAAATCTTATTATTCAGCTAGTACAGGGGTGATTAACCCTGTTCCTGGAGATCTACCTTCCTGCAGATTTTAGTTGCAACCCTTATCAAACACAACCTCCTGTAATTATCAAGTGCTGTTTAGGTCCGAATTAATTGGTTCAGACGTGTTTGTTCTTGGTAGGAGCTGAAATCTGCAGGAAAGTAGATCTTCAGGAACAGGGTTGAGCACCCCTGCCATAGTACAGTATATCCCGATTTTCATTGTATGGCACCTTTAATAGTCAGTGATTTGTTCCTTCATTTACATTTACATTAGCTCCACGACATTTGAACCTACTTTGGCTTTCTTTGAGGATGTATTCCCTGAGAACCTACATTTTAGCTGTATCACATTCACAATCACTGAATACTGTTCAAAAATATACTGTCTTGACATTATACACTACTGCAGTTCCTTTCTGCAATATAAAACATTTTCATAAGTGTAAATGGTGTTCCTTAAAAATGGCTTGATTAATTAATCTGTGCATTAGACCCTAACTCCGGCTAGCCTCCTCTACAGACCCCCATCTTCTCTCTGGGAGTCTGCTCTGCCCAAGGCACCTTATCCCGCCTGTCTCAGAGCATCTCGTCTCCAGCAGGCTTCAGACACTGATGCCCACCAGCTCCTAACACCATGCCCTAAGGCTGCAGATCCCTAGCCCCACCCCCTATGGAGGTGTAGATGAATGACTGATGGATTTGACACCTCAGATGAACTCCAGCTACTCCTTCCCAAGTCCTCCCCCTAGGTGTCCCACCCCAGGGGCCTCGCTAGGGCAGAACCCAACCTGACTAGGTCTACCCTGCTTGTCTGTCAGCAAAAAAAAAGCTCCTTTTCCTCGGTACCAGCTCTCGCTTTGGGAGCGGTGACTGGCAGCGTGGTAATGAAAGCACAAATAAAGCAGCGTGCTGAGATGATAGAAGCGTCCCCAGCACTCCAGACTCGCCTTCAAATAGGAGCCGCGCTAGAAAGGAGATATGAAGGGAGGAGGGGAGAATGAGGGGGAAACGGGAGGGAAAGAGAGAGAGAGAAGCCCTGGAGTGGAGCCAAGTTCCCAAGGTAGTGTACAAGTATCTTTAGAAGCCGGCGTCTTGTTAGCTAATACATTACACCAATCACGGCGAGCTATCTTAAGCTACAATTAATCTGCACCCTGGCACGCGCTGATAGGACAGCAACATGCTGTTTCTTAATTAAAAGCAAACGGATTAAAAATGATTAATAACGGTATTAAATATTCTCATGGACTACAAGCATGGGGAATCTGCCTTTCTTATGCGGGCTTAAAACGAAGAAGTCATTAACGCTCTCACAATCTTCATAAGCCAGAGCTTTACTTTGTTTGGGATCAAAAGTTGCTTACCTCATGCATATGCATTTCTCTATCACAGCGAGTCAAAAAGGCATCGGTGTGGCGTTTGGTGGCTGCGGAACTTGTTGACTTTTGATATGGACAATTTTTTTTCCCCCCCGTTTCTTTTATAACCCGTCTGCTTCATTAACCTGCTCCTCACCAGGTGCCCCGAACACCAGTGGGAGGTGCAGGAGGGATGTGTGTATCTGTGCGTGTCTGTGTTGTCATGTGTTCACTTATGTGTCTGTGAATACTGGCATACACAAAGATGTAACGTTCTGCAGACTGGGTTTAATAAAATGACACAGACATTAGGCATATACTGTGTCTATCAGTGATAGGCTTTCACAAATGTGTTTAATGAAATTGGACCACTGAAAATTGGCTTTGAAAAAATAGAATGACTGCAAACTGAATATTAATAAACTTGCATGACTCATAGGAAATCCACAAAATTGTGAAAATGTAATGATTTTACACTCTTTGCACCCTTTCAGTGCTGAACTGTGGTTAGCTTATAATGCCAAACAATGTCTAATGTAGTTTGTCTGTGACAACCGTATACTATCTAATAAAATTGTAATATTTGAGATCTCAACATATTTGATTAAACATTTCTATTAGCATCTAACATTATCAGGGTGTGGTTTTCTCCCTGTAGGTTAGCATAGAGAAAACACAATTTCCAGGCCCTTGAATATAGTACACACAAACAGTAATGATCAAATTTACTTTTAATAGTTATTAATCGAGTACCTTGAAATGGATAACGAATCCTCTTCTGATAAACAACGATAACAAGCCTCTGCTCTCATCCAGGATGACTTCATGACTAACGAAAGAAATGTTGATCTCAAGTCATCGCCCTCCAGCTGCAAATAATAACCACAGTATTAATAGCCCAATTCTCCACTTTTTAGAAAAACCAGCAACTTACTAAATAATATGTAGCCTATTTATGTGTGTATCTTAGTATTTAGATGTTACAATATAGTTTCCTAGCAAAAGGACAGTGTTTTTAATAAAAAGGTGACATAACTTCATCAAGACTAAACGCAACATCGAGTTGATGTCTTCGCTGGATCTTAAAAGCGAGAATGATGGCCGAATACCTCAAATGTGTGTATCATTTCCTCCAAAAAACTGTAGAGATGAACACGGGAGGCAGAGAAAAAAGCACTACATATTTAAACCAAATTGTTGAGTTATTAATAGATAACCCAATAAAGGTTAAAAATAACCACTCAAAGCACCAAATAATTTTAACTCAGCCATTGTGTTAAAAGAATAAAAATTTTTTTAGAGTATAACTGTGTGAAATGTGAATTTAAAGAAGTTTCTAAGCATCCATTGTGCACATTCAGATTTGACTTTATTTATGAAAAGTTTAGATGCAAACACCACTGCCATCTGAAAATTTCCTGTAAAATTAGTATTTTTATCTGGCTCCATGTGTGCCGGTTCAGTAATATTACTTTTATGGAAAAGAATAAGTGATTTTCCTGGTCAAAAAGGAGGCTGAGAAAAACGAAATTTCACTTGGCACTTAAAGGTTTTTGCATCTGAACTCTTCATATAGTCCCAAAAAAGTTTGGTAATTTTATGTCATTTAATTTACTAATAGTTACATAATTAATAAATTAATTGTTTAGTTTATTTTTTATCAATGTTCATATGTTACCAAGTAATATTAAAAGGTGTTTAATGGAATTAAATCATTATTTTAGCAACATTGAATTTAAATCAGCTTTTATGTATAATTTCAGTTAAAGTTTTAGTAATCCTGTTGTGTTTTTTCTTTATTATTATCTTTTTCTTATATGTATGTTGTGGTGTATTGGGATATTGTGTGTTTGTAATGATCTGGATGTTGTTCTGGCAATTCATTAGTTCATGACAACTATTTAAGCCATGTGATGTATTGTTGTGATGACGTTGTAGATTTACCCAAGTAAAGCACGCTTGATGGCATTTCTTGGTGTTTGCCTCGTAAATATATAACAAACTGGCGACGAAGAAAATTGTGTGGACATGGCCCAAATTGGAAGATTGGATGAGTATTAACCAGAAAATGAGTCCTGGTCAGCATATATTGAACGAGTGGATTTATTCATGATTGCTAATGATGTGGATGATACAAAGTAAGTGGCGACATTGCCAGGTACTGTTGGTGCTTCCACTTATGGGCTATTGTGAATTTGGTTCAACCTTTAAAGCCGAAAGATAAGACATTTAGAAAAATTGTTGAGATTCTGCAAGCACACTTTGAACCAAAACTGCTAATAATAGCTGAATGCTTCCGATTCCAGCACTGCATACAAAAGCCTCATGAAACTGTGTCCCATGCAGTATGCAGCCGATTAAAATTAATTTCTTGTTTTACAGTATTTGTAGAAAATGAAAATGGAAATCATTATCTTGCAAACTAGCTGAAATAAAATTAGGTCTGAGTTTTATAAGTTTTATGTACTTTTCTTTTTAACAACCTTTAATTAAAATATTTGTGGTTTCTGGTTTTAATTATTAAGATCAGGCAGGACATAATATCACATACCGTTACAAAGCATGAAATTCAAAAATGTATTTGCTTCTTCAGTTACCTGTATACTTGATTCTAATTCAATATTGTCAGTTTGAGGAAAATAAATCAAAGTCAAAAAAAAAAAGTATGTTTTGAAATCACTGTTATAATATTTATCTCTAACCCCAAACTTTAATTTCCACAGAACATAACACAGTGTTTGCGTGCATCCTGTTGATTAAAAGCAAGCAAGCCTATGTGTGTGTTTGTGTATACAGTATAAGGTGTGTACAGTGTATGTGTGTGTGTGTAGACATGCAAATCACGTCCCAACCCCCCTCAGTGTGGTGCAGTTTGTTGTCTAAGAAGGCTGATTGGGGGAAAGGAGCAAAGAATTATGAACAAGCTGATTTTATTGTCATCTCCGTACCGGGAGTTATTTTCACTCGGGTGCCAAATAGAAACAGGTAGCAGACGGTCATGACAGAATTCTGTTTAGAAACCAATTACCCGAGTGCTTTTCAAATTGATTTCATTCTGTGGAACCCGTGTGCTGCGCCCGCCGTCCGTCCGTTCCAGGCTCTCTTCCCCTCAGGATTCCTCATCTAAGTGGCTGTGTTCCTTATCAGCCGCAATCTAGTGTGCGAGGAAAGTAAAGGTGAGAGCGGAGAAAAGAGGAGGCGATGAATTATGCGGAAGTTTGAAATCATAAGGAGGGAGGCGGGAGAGAAGGAGGCATTCATGCGTTCACTCCTTCACAGCTTGTTCTCTCTTCAATGCCAGTCATCAATCATCTGCAGATTAATGATGGACACACATGGATGGGGTGCTGCGGCTGGGATGCGTGTTCAGACGTGTGTGTGTGTGTGAAGAGATGGAGGGCTTCTTAATGAAAGCTGCTTCATGCGTGGCCTGGCTTGAGCTCAGGGGTTGCATGCCCAAGCATGCCCAGTATGGATCTGGAGCGAGATTTTTAGGTCCAGTAAGGGATGAAGTCAGACAAGATCTCTATCTAATCTTGTTACTTTGCATCTCAAACACTGAGCAAAGATAAGCACTTTTTTTGATGCTCAGGTGGAACTGAGGACTTCAGCTCAGGTGTTGATTGAGACTCTTCTATTTCTTTTTTATGTCATGACCTAGGGATTTTTTTAATTGATTGAACATGTATTATTATTAAATGTAAATGACTTTTAAAAACCTACCTGTTTAGTTCCGCCTATTAATATTATACTAACAGTTTTGTGTGATGCTTTATTTATAAATATATATCTGTTTTTTTGGGGTTTTTTTTTTGGTTTTACTGCTATATTTTTATAATTCTCTGCATATTTTTTACTAAATATTACTCTGTCTTATGTACAGCATTTTGGTCAGTCTTGTGGCTGTGTTTTAATGTGCTTTTTAAAAAATGAACTTTGGAAGGACATTATATGCTATATAAACTGCCAACTCTATACACAACTATGCACAACTTTTCCCGATGCTGAGTGTAATGTAACAATGTGCACCTTTTGTGAAGCTGCTTTTTAACGTTAATTATTGATAAAAATGCTATACAAGTAAACTTAAATTAAATTAAATTAAATATATGAGTTGATATTTTTTTTGTTGAAACTGATTGGAAAGGGGCAGTACTACTCAATCACTTACTTTCCTTTGGCTTATTACCTGTTTATGAGGGGTCTCCACAGTAGAATGAACCACCAGTTTCTCTGACATGTTTTACACAGAGGATGCCCTTCAAGCTACAACCCAGCACTGAGAGTACAACCCTCAGTGCTGGGAATTCCAACTGGGATACCAACCATTTAACCATTGTACTGATGTACAATACCAATGTTTTAAAAAATAGTTATGCTACTAAACCGTTTTGCTACAATTTTAAAGATATTGATTAGGGATGGCCAGTAACAATTCTTTTGAAATTCAATAATTTTAAACATACGTTTAAACATACGTTACGTTTGTAGAAAACCAGGCACTGCTCATAATCAGGCTGATACCATTCCTACAATGAAGCATGGTGGTGGCAGCATCATGCTGTGGGGATGTTTTTCAGCAGCAGGAACTGGAAGACTAGTCAGGATAGAGGGAAAGATGAATGCAGCAATGTACAGAGACATCCTGAATGAAAACCTGCTTTAGAGTGATCTTGACCTCAGACTGGGGCGACGGTTCATCTTCCAGCAGGACAATAACCCAAAGCACACCATCAAAATATCATGGAGTGGCTTTACAACAACTCGGTGAATGTTTTTGAGTGGCCCAGCCAGAGCCCAGACCTAAATCTCTGTAGAGATCTGAAAGTGGCTGTATACCGTTGCTTACCATCCAACCTCATAGAGCTTGAGAGGTACTGCAAAGAGGAATGTGCAAAAATTCCCAAAGACAGGTGTGCCAAGCTTGTAGCATCATATTCAAAAAGACTTAAGGCTGTAATTGCAACCTAAGGTGCATCAACAAAGTATTGAGCAATGGCTGTGAATACTTAAACATGTGATTTTTCAGTTTTTTATTCTTTATTTTTATGAATTTGCAACAATTTAAAAAAAAAATTTTTCACATTGTCATTATGGGGTATTGTAAGTTGAAGTTTGAGGAAATAAATGAATTTAATCCATTTTGGAATAAGGCTGTAAAAATGTAGAAAAAGTGAAGCGCTATGAAAACTTTCCAGATGCACTGTATATCCTAGACAATACTATGTTTCCGGTTTCACCTCTTAAGTTGTAATACAGCAAACTTCTGTTTTTCCTTTTAGTGTTCTTTGAATTGTAGGTGCTTTATCAAAAATTGAACTAAATAAAAGTTATTAAAAGAAAAAAATGAAGGTCTTTGGCTGAACTGATCCATTAACAATTACAGTTGTCAGAGTTGTCAACATATACCTGATACAAATAAGTATTTCAAACTGAAGCTCACTATCATGAGCAAGTTTGGCTCGCAGCATTGAAGGAAAATCACAAACTAGAAAGTTTATCACCAACTCACTCCACTGACCAATCTGCAGATGGGCGAGATAGAAGCGATTGCATTTCACATCTATCAGAAAGTGCTCAGCTTTCAGAGTGCCGTTAGCGATCTAGACATCAATAAGTGCAGTGGATTGATCAGGGGTTGTGGATTGGGGGTTGAAGCGTGCGCATCTTCAGAAGGAGTGCTTAATTGATGATCAAACGCGGCAGGTGTAAATAGCTGTTGCATGCACGCTTCAGAGCGAGCGGGAGTGTTTGCGTGCGCGTGTGAGCAGCGGTGAGAGCTATCAAAGCACAGAGAGGAACTTGAGAGGCCTCATTCAGGGCAAAGCCTTTCAAAATGACCCTGGGGTCAAAACTGGACAACTGTACACACACCCCGCAAAACAGACATGAAAGGCTGCAATCGCACGCATGCAGACCCCTCTCACCTCCCCACTCACCCTCACTCAACAAACAAGCACACAGAACACATTTGCACATGTTCAGATACCAAATTGTGCACCCAGATGAGACAAAATTGCCCTTCCACAAACACATTTTGTGGTTTGTTTAAATGTGCACATCACAATGGAAGAAAATTGCGGTTGAATTAGACGCCTCGGCTGTGTTGGACCAATTTTGCAAGACATGTTTTGTACTGTTCAGTTTCGCCTCCAAATTTGTATTTTTCTTTCTGTTTAACATCAAGAGGATAGATCACCTAAAAATGAAAATTTACTGATTGTTTATTCACCCTCAAGTGGTTCCAAGCCTTTATGAGGTTCTTTATTCTGTTGAAGAAATTCTGTTTCTTTATTCTATTGAAGAAAGCTGACAATTTGTAATCATTGACTTCCGTAGTAGGAAAAACAAATACAGGTATCCAGCTTTCTTCAAAACATTTTTTGTGTGTTCAACGGAAGAAAAAAAGTCAAACAGGTGTAGAACAGGTAAAGGGTGAGTAAATGCTGATAGAGGTTTCAATCATTTTTGGGTCAACTATCCTTTAAAATATAGGGCTTACATCATACACTTGAGGCAATTAGGTGCAAGATGTGTTTAGCGTGATTTGCTGCTATTTTCAGACCAACGCAACCCTAAATTTACTGCTTTGTGCCACATTATTTAAATAGAAATCTATTTGCGCCACTCTGTGGACTCATGGGTGTTCCAGTCTAGAAAGGAGGTGTGTTAAGGCGCATTGTTGGCATGTTGCTATTTTGAGGAACTGAAATATATTGCAAAATTGACCAGGTCTAAAGTCCAGTGCAGAGCGTGTTAGTTGTGTACCTTAATCGCATACACATTGCTTAATAAACACGATGTACAGCAATACACAAATATCTTTACACATGAAAAAATTAAAGGATTAAAATATTACAAAATTTATTTTCTAAAAACCACTGCCTTTATGCCTTCTTCATCTCTGGGGGCCTTTTCAATTTATTCATGACAATTTGCTTTTGTATAATGTTGTTATTATTATTATTATTAATTTTATTTATTATATCCACATTCATATTTGTTTTAATAAA
This sequence comes from Danio rerio, assembly GCF_052040795.2. Taxonomy (NCBI): domain Eukaryota; kingdom Metazoa; phylum Chordata; class Actinopteri; order Cypriniformes; family Danionidae; genus Danio; species Danio rerio. The sequence continues at coordinate 30,345,940 of NC_141035.1, forward strand.
ACCAAATTTAGATGTGTCCACCTGTCGGATTTGGGAGACATATGCATTACCATATGAGGCATAATAACAGGATGCGTGTTTGGATATAACTCAGTTTTTTGACCACACTTCGTTATTATTGTTCATTTATTTGTTTGCTGGAAATTCGAGTTTAGAAATAGTTTTGAAACAAATTTTTGCACTTAACAAATTAAATTAAATAAGTAGGCAAATGAATGTCTTCAGTGGACTGCACACAACACCGTTTCCTTATCCACGAAAGAAAAAGAGGCAAAGAAAAGGTAAAAAGACTGAATAGAGGAGGTCTGTTCCTTGTCCTTGCACTGCAGATCTGTTTAACTGTTTTCTCGCTAGTGAAGCTTTCAGTTTTCCCCTTACAAAATCCGCCATGTAAATTGCAAATGTGTCACAAAGTGGTTTAATGCACGTTATGCTCAAAACACACCCAGAACTCATCAAGAGAATTAGTACAACCCTATTAATTTTCCTTATTTAAAGTAGCAAAAGTTCATTTGAACAAGCCCTTAATGCATTTGCGCCATGCGCTTTAGATTCTGCACCTACATCATTAAAATAGAACACAAAGTGTTTGAAATATTACTTACAACTTGCAAAAAATGTAAGCCTTTTCTGCTGGCCCGAACACAGACCAAACCTCACAAACACTGATTTATTTGTCAAATATTTTTCCCTGAATGTTTATTAAATGATTTCCTATAGTATGTTCTCTTCATTTTGTAGCTTTTCTCCTGGTTGTGCTGCTTCCAGTAGTGTATTTTTATATTAGAGCTTTTAACCAATCATATTTCAGCAATCGCGTTGCCACCATCAAAGAAATCTGCCCGGAAGCCTTCAAAATCAGCATGCGCATGTATCTGTAGTATGAAATAAACGGCAATGAACCTGTTGCTTTAACCAATAAGATTTCGAGTTGACTACACCGGGGCCATATAGCAAGCATGACAATGTCAGCATTTTCTTGTTTTTTGATTGGATGGTCAGACCTTCATTGCAAATATGTTTTTTTTTCCACAGTAGTCTGTAGATTATCAGTGCCTTCTAGGAAAACATTTGCCAAAGTAATAATTTTTAATAAATGTTTATACAATAACTGTTGGTAGGAGGGCGAAGCAGTGGCGCAGTAGGTAGTGCTGTCGCCTCACAGCAAGAAGGTCGCTGGGTTGCTGACTCGAGCCTCGGCTCAGTTGGCTTTTCTGTGTGGAGTTTGCATGTTCTCCCTGCGTTCGCGTGGGTTACCTCCGAGTGCTCCGGTTTCCCCCACAGTCCATAGAGATGCGGTATAGGTGAATTGGGTAGGCTAAATTGTCCGTAGTGTGTGTGTGTGTGTGTGTGTGTGTGTGTGTGTGTTTGGGTTTGTGTGTGTGTGTGTGTGTGTGGATGTTTCCCAGAGATGGGCTGCGGCTGGAAGGGCATCCGCTGCGTAAAAACTTGCTGGATAAGTTGGCGGTTCATTCCGCTGTGGCGACCCCGGATTAATAAAGGGACTAAGCCGACAAGAAAATGAATGAATGAATGAATGTTGGTAGGAACAACTATGTTGAACTATATTTTTTGTCACTGTTCTAGATACTTTAGCTATGATGACGTGGCAGGTTGTTGAATTGTGTAACGGGTTTCTTGAGATAGTAATAGCATATATTCTTGTTACATAAATGATCGGTCTCTGATGCAATGTTCTGTTAGACTATATTTTTGAGTAATATTTTCATAATGTGATGGTATTAAGAGGTGGATTCGTTCATGAACAACACTGAACACCTAGTTGTGAAATGCATGATCTACAACTGGCTTCAACTAATTATTACTTAGTATTGAGATCATCAGCTTACTTTTTAATTTCTCATTTCAAAATATTACTTGAATTGTTATTTTGCTAATTGGCCCTAACTCGACTACAAAAAAAAAAAAAAAAAAAAAAACCTTACACCTTATCCAACCCTTGTACCACAAAACCTGTCCCTAAACTTGTCCGTTTCTTGCCTTGAGCACCAGAAGTGTTCTGCTTTATATTATGAACACAGTAAGTACATTGTACATATTTATTGATGGAAGTACATTTAAGGCAACTTAATATAAAGTGCAACCTAATTTAGACATTTAATGTGATGTGTTCACAGTTTTGCTATTAATTTGCTATTTACTTGTACTAGCACCTCAGTTTTAGCAGTTTTAGCCATCAATAAATCTCATTAATTGAAATATGAATAAAAAGTGCCTATATTGGTTTTTAATTCCTTTTTTAACTGAATATACTTTTTCTTAAACTGTCTAAGCTGTACACAGAAACACACTGCAGTTTTTATTAATAATACAATTGGCAAGTTTTAGGATGTGCAAGGAACTGTAAATATCAGTGCTCTTTTGATTTTCTGCCACAAAATATGTCAACTCTCTGAATGAATATATGTTAGCGCATAGAACAAACCCAGATATTTTTGCAAACCCTTTTTGACTGATTAGATTGAAACAGGGATTCATTGGGAATCTGGCACCACTTTTGACTCTATACAGCTGACAGGAAACAAAACACAAATGATCATTGAACTAATGTCACAGAAAATGGTTTGCAATTTTATTGGAGAAGGTCTTCATTTCACAGTGTATAATGTGCATAAAAATCTCCCTGCACCCTGTTTATATTTATATTTATTAAGTCTCTCTAAAACTAAATCTTAACTGTAGCTGGAAACATGATTATTGATGCTGGTCACTGGCATCCTAGTTCACTCATCTGAGCTATAGTACACTTGTTTACTAATCTGCTTACTGATATTTCACAGATGGCTACATCTGCTATGCCACTGCACCATAACTGAATCAGATAATGCTAATTCAGTGCGAGGCCGATGAGACCTTTGTTTTGCCCTTTGTTTGGGGTGGTGTGAAGTACAGTACTTATGTGGCTGGTTAGATGATATTTTTGCATCTGTACTATATTGTTTTGATGCAGATTTAATTTAAAATAGTTTATTTGCCATATGCATGTTACTCAAATTAATACAGAATTAACTGAAATGAGTTATATGGTAGGATAATCGAATGTGTTTCTCTAGAAAAACTAAATTTTAGTGTAATTATGTATGTAATGCACAAATGACTAGTTTTCAGCTTCAATGAACACCAGAGGTAATTAAACAAATACGTTTATTCCTTTTTACTCAAATTATGTTTATTGGGTAGCTTATTAACAATAAAGATATACAGTTTCATTGCATAATAATATTTATTGACACTTAGACTATATTTTAGGAACAAGATTTGTTGTGTGAAGAACATTTCAGAAATCTAAAAAATAATTTTCCTTTTTTAGAACTGTAAGATGTTTTGGTCACACTTTACAATAAGGCTCATTAGTTAATGTTAAGTAATGCATTTACAAACATAAACAAAAACTAAACAATACATTTACTACAGTATTTATTCATGTTATTAAACGTTAGTTAATGAAAATACAGTAGTACATTGTTAGTTCATGTTATTTCATGATGCATTAACTAATGTTAACAAGCATGGACTTGAATGTTAATATTGCATTAGTTAATGTTCAAATATGATTAATAAATGCTGGACAAGTGTTGTTCATGATTAGTTCATGTTAGTAAAGGCATTAACTAATGAACCTTATTGTAAAGTTTTACCAATGTTTTTTTCTCTCAAAAAAAAAAAAAAAAAAAGTCACCATGGGCATATTTTATTCAATGAACCTACAGTAGGTTACGGTCTTTACTTGTGTGATTATTATATACAGTTGAAGTCAGATTCATTAGCCCCCCTGAATTATCCCCCCCCCCTTTTTCCCCCATTTTCTGTTAAACGGAGAGCAGATTTTTTTCCAACAGGTCTAAACATAACAGTTTTAAAAACTCATCTCTAGTAACTGATTTATTTTATCTTTGCCCTGATGAAAGTTAATAATATTTGACCAGATATTTTTCAAGACACTTCTATACAGCTTAAAGTAACATTTAAAGGCTTAAATAGGTTAATGAGGTTACCTAGGCAGGTTAGTGTAATTAGACGAGTTATTGTATAATGATGGTTTGTTCTGTAGACTATCAAAAAAAAATAAATTAGCCTGAAGAGGCTAATAATTTTGTCCTTAAAAAATAAAAATAAAAACTGCTTTTTTCTAGTCGGAATAAAACAAATAAGACTTTCTCCAGAAGAAAAAAATATTATTAGACATACTGTAAAAAAATTATTTGTTCTGTTACACATCATTTGGGAAATATTTAAAAAAAGACAACAAATAAATTCAAAGCGGGGCTAATAATTCTGACTTCAACTGTATGTTAATGAACAAACATTTACAGTGAAATGCTTAATTACAGTAGATTATCAGTCATTTATTAATTCAACCAAATAATCAATCACTTAATGTATAAATGCTGTGTGTGAATTCAGATTAATTTGAATATATAGAAATTATATTTTTATGGATATATAAAAATATTAACCTAAAGCCATAGCAACTGGAGGAGATGCATCTATATATGTCTTTAATAATCTTTTATCTGGGACTCAAAGATTTTGCTAGTATCTCGCAAGTTTTTACATCTCTTCCAACTCAATCTCTCTGCAATTCGTAACTTTTCTATTTAGTGACTAATTTGTATGAATTTGTACGATCTAATTCATACAATTTAGTACGATTTGCTTCTCCCCCATTGACGGGTGGGTTTAGGGGTGGAGTTGTGTGCCACAACTCCTTTTGTCTCTTCACTGGCTAACAATGCAATTTAGAATTCAGTAAAAGTTATTGTTATTTGTTTTTAAAGTTTCGAATAGTCTGGCACCTATAATTGCAGTCAGAATTATTTGGATTTTATTTCTTTCTTTTTTTAAATATTTCCCAAACGTTGTTTAACAGAGCAAGGAAATTTTCACAGTATGTCTGATAATATTTTATTTCTGGGGAAAAATAATGTCCCATTTGTTTAATTTCAGCTAGAAGAAAAACATTTTTTAAATACCATTTTAAGGTGAAAATTATTAGGCCCTTTAAGCTAGATTTATTTATTTTTGATAGTCTACAAAAGAAACCATCGTTATACAATAACTTGCCTAATTACTCTAACCTGCCTAGTTAACCTAATTAGTTAATTCTTCAATGTCACTTTAAGCTGTATAGAAGTGTCTTGAAAAATATCTTGTAAAAATCAGTTATTAGAAATTAATTAACAAAACTATAATGTTTAGAAAAGTGTTGGAAAAAAATGTGTTGAAAACAGAAATTGTGGAAAAAAATAAACAGGGGGACTAAAAATTTAGGAAGGTTAATAATTCTGACTTCAACTATACATACATTGGTGTTTGCTTTTTTACTGGCATGATGTGGCATCATCTAGGCCTCTTCGGCCGACACAGCAGTTTAAGCTAGTTTATCCCAAGTCTTAATCAAATTCAAAAAGTGACGGGACTTTTTCTGTTGCAGCCCCTCATCTGTGGAATGGTTTATATCAGGTCATGCTCTTCCCTCAGTGCTTTTAAATCTCATTTAAAAAAAAAAAAAAAAAAAAAAACATTTTCTGTCTCTTGCTTTTGATTGTAATTAATTGTATCATTGTTTACATATACAGAATTGTTAACCCCCTTGAATTATTAGCTCCCTTGTTTATTTTTCCCCAATTTCTGTTTATCGGAGAGAAGAGTTTGTTCCATAGACAGTCAAAAAAATATATAGCTTAAAGGGGCTAATGATTTTGACCTTAAATGGCTTTAAAAACTTAAAAAAAAAAAAAAAGCTTTTATTCTAGCCGAAATAAAACATTTTCCAGAAGAAAAAATATTCACAGACACACTGTGCAAATGTCCTTGCTCTGTTACACATAATTTGGGAAACATTTAAAAAGAAAAAAATATTGGAAGGGGGGCTAATAATTCTGACTTCAACTGTACAAGTATAGATTTTGTGTGTTGGTTGAATTTGTAAAGCACATTGGTCAACATTTGATGTTTTTAATTGTGCTATATAAATAAAGCAAGCAAACAAACAAATATGAAATCAGTTTTTGTTTTAGTTCTTAAGTTTTGTATAAAATCACAGCTTCAATATATTGAAGATGACTTTTGATGCTTTTACCATATTTTGGGACAGTATTAGATGATTTATTTACCACAATGTGCATAATATTTGTTTTTGTTTTTACTTAGTCATAGTTTGGCAACAATTTGTTTCCAGAAAATGCAGAGCGACTATACATGATGTGCCTGTACATTGTTTCTCTATCTTACAAGTGATAAAAGGCCATTATTCTGTTTTGTGAACTCATTAGAGAGAATTTAGAGAGAAAACAATCCAAAGCAGATAGACTGCTGAGATATGTAATGCATGACCACTTCTGTATTACATTGACTTGCATCTTAGTGACCAATTTATAAGAGTTTTGTCTTGTGATTTATGCGTAAATAATAATTATGATTCCATATCTGTTTGCATTTGCACTTCCAGCCACTTTAGCATGATTACCATTATCAGACTGCTATTTTATCAAGCCATTTAATATGCCATACAGGTTGTGTGCTGTGAAACGACAGCATGCTAAGTGACATGGTATATCAGGAGCTTGCGTCCCGAGAGCTGCATAATCCTGCCCGGGCACTGCCTATACCTCCACACACTCACAAAAAAAAGCTCCTGCCGCAATATTTTGGGAGCCAGGCATCTCTTGCTTATCTTCAAACCAGAGCCCTCAATGTTCTGTCCTCTAATGCCTGATGCTTCCCTCCTACAGCTGATCAAAGTACTATTTTCTAAATTTCAAGCTTTTTAACTTCAACGGTCTTAAGAGGGATGAGGCAGATCAAACTAAGACGATGAGAGAGGAGAAGGAAAAAAAGAAACGAGAGAATGAGAGAGAGAGAGAGTGAACATCTTTGTAGTCTCTTCCCTTTGTTTTTCCTCTCTTACTTTTATACTGGGCCGCTAGATAGGTCAGCTCTATTACCAATCCGCCAGCCCACAAATATTTAAAACAAATTGAATCGCACACCCAATACCCATCACAATTACGGGAGGCACAATAACTAAATTAGCAATTCAACACAATAATTGGAAATGCGGCTTGCGCGGTGCCGGCAGCCTCCCTGGAGGGCCTTGCTGATCTACGGAGGCACGTCGCTGCCGCTAATTCCACAGCTAATTACAGACGCACCGCAGAATGAAGTTGTTTGTCTCCAAATACCATTTTCAGCGTTGAGAAGAACAGAGGCCATGCTGAGATAGACGGAAAAAAAGTGTGTGTGGTCACGTTTGTTTGGAGCTTTTGTGCAATTTCTTGTTTGTTATTGTCCTTTAAAAAGAAATTCGATAATGGTAATGACGGTTTGTAAAAGGGACAATGAGATCTACCTTTCTTTTTTTTTTGTCAAGTATGTTGCTCAGAAAGTGCTGACCATTTAAGGATTTCTATTATTATTATTGTTATTAGTATTATCAGGACTAATTTACTTTTAGATTAGTATATGCCTATATGTTTTTGTTCGTATTTTAATTAATTGGAAAAGTAAGAAAGCAAATCATTTTGAGTGTTAACATTTGAGATACTTTGAAAAGTTAAAGTCAACTTCACAATCTGTGTACTAGATTAGATTCAACATTCATTAATACACATGTACACGTACAAGGCAATGAAATGTAGTTGAGGTCTAACCAGGACTGCAGTAGCAGCAAGCGCAGGATATAGGTTATAAATATGAGTTATAAAGTGCAATTGTAGAAAAATATGGGTAATTTTACAGATGGGTGTACTATGAACAGTATACAGTTGAAATAAGAATTATTACCCCCCCTTTTTTTTTTTTTTTTGCAAGGCAATTTTCACAGTATGTCTGATACTATTTTTTCTTCAGGGGAAAGTGTTGTTTGTTTTATTTTGGCTAGAATAAAAGCAGTATTTAGTATAAAAAAAACATTTTAAAGTCAAGATTGCTAGCCCCTTTAAGCTATGTATTTATTTTATCTATAGTCTAAAGAACAAACCACCGTTACAATAACTTGCCTGCCATACCCTTTCTTGCCTAATTAGTTAACCTAATTAACCCTGTTAAGCCTTTAAATGTCACTTTAAGCTGTATAGAAGTGTTTTAAAATGTCTAGTAAAATTTTATTTACTATCATCATGGCAAAGATAAAATAAATCAGTTACTATAAATGAATTATTAAAACTATTATGTTTAGAAATGTATTGAAAGAAATCTCCTCTCTGTTGAACAGAAATTGTTGAAAAAAGAAACGGGGTCTAACAATTGGGGGGGGGGGGGGGGGGTTGGGATAATTCTGACTTTAACTATATACAGGTTGTATTAGCTATACACACACACACATATGCATACTGTACATACATACACACATGCCCACATATGTATGCAGTACATGCACTATGAGTTTGACTTTTTTCACTATATATACACTACCAGTAGTTTTTGTTTAAATCTGTTTGCATAATATATGCAATTTCTCATGATTTACTGCATTTATTAGGTGTTTTTGAAAAAAAAGGGCAGAATTATTACATGGATATATTTATTAAAATAATATTTTAGTCACAGAATATGTTTAAAAATAGAAAGATAATACATTTAAATTCATGTGAAATATTGGGGGGGGATTACAAGCTACAAAATTTCAGCAAATTTGCTTCTCTTGAATTTTGTTCTTTTCAAAATGTTTTATTTATTTAATATTTTTCTACAACATAAATTTGCATGTACTAAGTTTGGACTTATCATAAGTTATTTTGTTAGATTAGCTTCAGATTTAATTCAGGACTGACTAATCTAATGTATTTGCACAAATATAATATTGTATAGCTTTTTATAAAAAATATGAACTTACATGAGATTTGTGAGGGGTCTACTCATATATGCTGAACACTGTGCATATATTAGAAAGAAACTGATGCTTTTATTCAGTAACTAAAGGCAAAAGTGAACAAGAGCAGATGTGATAATAATATATAAAAATAGTTCTATTCCAAATGAATAACTTTTATGTTTTTCAAAAGATTTCAGTATTTGCAATAAATACAGTTTAAAATAAATATGGTATTGGCTGTGGTGTTTTGAAAAGAGAACTGAAACCTTCTTTTTATCATCAAGCATGTTGAAAACAGAGCTAATCATATTTTATATGTACACATTTCCCTTACAGAACAGTATACTTTTCAACATTGGGATGTGAACATAAGGAATAAGCCCCCTTCTCACCACCACAAAAAAAAAAATTGCCCAAATGACTAAATCTGTTCATCTGGAGCGGTCTCATTGTGAATAAAGTTGAAATGGTCAGTCATAATTTAAACATTCTGATTAAAAAGCAGCTAATGAATCTCTCATTTAGATTTTTGTTTGAGCACATTAAATAACAGAGGTGTCACTTTAAAAAATGCACAGATCTAAAATGAAAGCATTTCACTGCTTTCATAACTTTTAATGCTCACTTAAGACAAAAATTGTTGCGTTTAAAAGAAAACCCACAAGATTGACATATTTAGATGTTGTTATTATTATTATTATTATTATTATTATTATTATTATTATTATTATTATTATTATTATTATGTGTATATCTGTTACCCAAAACCCAGAGTGTCAACTTATTACCACACTTCATAGAAAGATTAAAAATACAGGAGAAATACAGGAAAATACCGTTACGGGATGATAGCAGGATAGAATTGTAAAATACGGGAGAATCTTGGGAAAAACGGGAGGGTTGACAGGTATGAACAACAGAAAAATGTTACGTTTCTTTATTACTTAAATCAAATATATATATATATATATATATATGAAGTTAAGATATGATATTTCAAACAATTAATATAACTTTTAATAATTAACATAAATTATATAAATGATATAAAATAATATAAATAAATAAATGATCAAATAAAACAGCATTAAAAATTGTTTTTTTTTTACTCTCCAAAAAGAACTCTACAAATTCAAACTATAAACATACATGGTGCTCTTCTAATCTGATATTTTAGAGGAGTGTCACATTATATGACATTACAGTGACTGGCTGGTGGTCCCACTTAATTAGTGGGCAAATTGGCCAAGCGGCCTCATCACAACTCCTGCCCATCAGAGACATTATTAAAGAGTTCTGCTGCCCGCTTTAAATTACCAACATCAGATCAGTGCGCTCTGATTGAATGAGCATTAATATCATATTGATTTGTCACTACGTAATCTGCAGATTTATAGGCCTACAGTATATATACTTTCATATGTCATTGCTAGAGAGGCACAGAGGGGCTTCAAAACAGAAATTGGACATGGATTTCTGAAATTGCATATGATGCAAAATTTCAATTTAAGTTTAGATAGGAATGATGTGCTTCTCAGAACTAACTTTTTTAGCTGTTTTTATGTTGCTTCATACTTTGCAACAACACAAAATAAGCTTAAAGATTTCCAAAATAAAAGTGTCATTTTTAAAGACATTCTGTTCTTCTTAAATCAAAGTTTTTGTGTGAAAGTTTTTTGTTGAAGTGTTTGTACCACATGGTTTTGAATGGTGTGTATGCATTGTTTACTGTACATATGCATTGTTTTAATATTTTGTTTCCAGAAAAATAAATTTTTTTTGTGAATTTTGTGCAATTTATTTACAGTTGAAGTTTCTTACAAACCTATTTTTCCCCGGACCAATTTATCATGTGTTCACATATGACTCTATAGTGCATGTCACAGACACAATCCACTTATCTATGTAGCTTGTATATGTACAGTACTGTGACTAAAATATTATTTTAATAAATATATCTGTTTAATAAATCTGTTTGGTTCAAATACAGCAATATACATTACCCATATTTACTGATAAATGGATAAAAATATTCATATCAGAAATTAAATGTTACATTATGGATCTGATAAAAATCTTTGTTTCTTACTTTTGCTAATAATAATAATAATAATAATAATAATAATAATAATAATAATTATTATTATTATTATTATTATTATTATTATTATTATTATTATCATATAGTAGCAAATATTTTATTATGTAAACCAAATAAATTCTAAAAATGTAATTCACTTTATATACCGTATGTATGTATGTAGACATGTAAGTGTTCTGTGACAGATAAACATTAGTTTCAAATTAATTATAAAACAAATGATTTAGAACTTTCTATGTGCACTATTGCTGACTGCCTCTAAACATCAAGCTCATCATATCAAACATTTAACATGGCTTAAATTACATGCATGCATGTTTATGTGAATGTGTTTTAATGAGAGATTAAAAAAACACGATCCCCCTTATTCTGTAATCTGATTTCCCAATGAGACATGGGCTGAGAAAGGCCATAAACAATACATGAGAAATCAAATTGGTGCACGTATTGAATCATTAATTAAACTCAGACTCAAAAATAACAATAAGAAGCTCAGTGATTTTTTTTTATAGTGTGTTTCTGCTATGAACACTGGTGCAGATGTGGACTGGAAAAAACAGCGATGGGGCCTTTTGGCAGCTGCCCTTCCCATCTCAGCCCTTCAGAATGGGGACAGCAGATTGAATATTTTAATAGGATGGATGAGAGCACATCAGTGGTAGAGAGAGGATTCAATCAGGCGCCTCCGCCAGGGTATCATTTCAGTTTCATATGTTTCCCTCGACTTGACAGTACTTGAAAAACAATGACGGTGACCCAGTTGCAGGATTCTAATTAGTATTAGATATGCAACAGTTGAGATTAGAATGCAGGCTTTCTTTATGGCGGACGAGGCTCTCTGATTACCCGAGCTGCACAAGTGTCAGGCCATGATAAAAGCCGCATCCAGATAGGGCATCGGCAGGACCCGCCAGCACATCATTTCACTGGGGGGGAAATTATTTCTAAATACTTCCACTCTTCCTGCCATGCACAGAATTGTTTTAATCAGCAGAGCAGTTGTTCTTAAAGATGTAGGCCAGGGATATCTGTGTTTTCATGTGTTCATATAGGGGATTCTGGAACTGTGGTTACATTTTGTGTCTCCAAGATAAACCTTCTATTATTTTTAAAAAACAAAAACTTTGATGAAACAGTTTCAAAAATAACACAAACATATATATACAGTTGAAGTCAGAATTATTAGCCCGTTTTTTATTTCTTTGTTTAGTTTTACATATTTCCCAAATTTTGTATAACAGAGCAAAGAAATTTTTACAGTACGTCTGATAATATTTTTCTTCTGGAGAAACTCTTATTTGTTTTATTTCGGCTAGAATAAAAGCAGTTTGAATTGTTTTAAACACCTTTTTAAGGACAAAATTATTAGCCCCTTTAGGCTACACATTTTTTTGATAGACTACAGAACAAACCATCATTATACAATAACTTGCCTAATTACCATAATCTGTCTAGTTAACCTCACACACACACACACATATATATATATGCCTATTTTAAATATTCACAATTTTGGAGAAATAGCATGTCGGCATCCATCAGCCTGTCATACTGAGCGGAGCAATGACGGTTGACGTTCTCACAAGATGGCGACAGAGACCGCATAATAAGCCCTTAGAGGAGAAAAATTGAGAGGGGTCTGGATGCAGACCTGGTGGTGCAATCTGTGCTGCATCCAATGCTTTTTAATGGCCTATGGGAAATGTCTCTAGACTGATGGCATTTCATGCCGTTCAGCCTTATAATCTTGAAATCTGAGCAGCAAAATAACCTTTTTTGTCATCACATTCCGCTAGAGAATTATTCAAATACTAGCTCTAAAGTGATGTTGGTAAATTAGTAACGGCTTCTGCTGTTCTGACATCACCTGCAGATGTGAATGAATGGTGAAAGAAAGTAACTCCTCATACAAAATAATTTTCAGACTCTCCCGTGTTTGATTTTCTTTTTTGTACACACAATTTTGTCATCAAACTGTTTTTTAAATGCAAAATTACACTTGTAGTAATGTGATATGGCTGTATATCGCCACTGGCACAGTAAGGCCCACAAAATGTACCCACATTTCTGGAATTTAGACAAGACAGTGTCTGCCTACTGAATCATATATTTAAGTTCAATTATCAACAAATAAGTCATTTTATTTATAAACATTTACAGGAAACATTTTTTTTATTATTATTTAATTATAAATTTTTATATTATTACAAAATTGTATTTTGTTTTTCTACATTCTGGTCAACTCTGTTATATTGGTTTTGAAAAGGCATAACAATCTTTAAACGTGACTTGCTCCAAGTGATGTCACATCCTGAAACTCAGGAATTCACTAGTCATTATGGTTGTTGAAGGAATAAAGCTGCGACCAAAAGTCAAGACAATCATTTATACTATTTATTAAATTACCCATTAATTGCATTTTATTAATGTCTACCTTTGCTATGTAGTGTCTGGTTTGAGGTTAGTATCTTGAGCTAAAGCACAAAAGATTGAAAAATGTCAACTCTGTTATGGACTGTTCTGTCTATCACATTTAAAGATTTTGCATTATTTTAGATTATTAATGGATTCAGTTCTATAAATAATTTTTAATTTATTATATTAAAACATTTGTTTTTTTTCATTCTAGTTTAAAGGAAATAAATGTTAAATGCTTGAAATGTACCTGCAATTCTAGAATGCCTTCTGTGTTTGAAGATCTGCAGATGGATCTATTGCAGAAAAAAAAGTCTCAAAATAAAATGCTCAGTTCATATTTCTGCAGCACAAACATGCTTTTGTGGACATGCACCCTTAAACCAATCAATAAAACTTTAAACAGAGGAGTTGCTGTTTGCCCTTCTTAAAGTCTGTCATGATTCCAGATTAGAGTCCCACAAACATATATTAAACTGTGTTAAACTTATAGAAAATAAGGTGAAAATTATTATTTTAGTCTCACTCCACTTTTTTTATAATTATAATGAAATGCATGCATTGAGTGCTCTAATCCATTTAAAAAATATTACAGACAGTGCTGTAAAAAGGGATGGGATAAAACAGGATAATGCAACAAAATGAACAGAGTTGGGTGTAACGTGTTCCACAGTCGTGTTACTGTATTCTAATTGCATTTTTAAATTTGTGTAATTTGATTACAGTTACTAAAGTCTATGTAATTGCATTACTTATGTTACGAATATAGTTTATGAAAAAAAAATGCTTCTTTTAAATCACATTTTCCGCTGCATCGTCAGTTAATAAGCATGCGCCCATAAATTGCTGGAAAACACCAGCTGAAATAGTTGATGTCAGGTGGTTTCTTTTTCAAGTGGAAATACAGACATTACTTTGATTTCATTGAGCAGAAAAACTAAAATATTGCTCTCAAATGCAGACTATGTCCAGTCTCTAAAGAACCTTTGACTGCTTTTCACTCTACCAGCAGCTTTTTCAGCTTTTGAACAGAGAGCATTCTATGACAATACTCATCACCAAGGAGGACACCTGTACCCAAACGCACAGCGGCCCAACTCAGCCTAAACAGGCTAATTAGAATTTTTGTGCAGGCTTCTGAATGTGAAGAGAAGTGTAGCTTATGGGGCCGTTCACATCTCTCGTCTTTTGCACCCGCGTATATTGGGCGTGCATATTGCGGGAACACCCAGTTGAAAACCACATGACAAGAACTGACCGATCAGATTCATGCTTTGTATGGAGTAAATATTTTGGTGGACTAATTACCACAGAACAGACGAACACTGCAGTGCTTTTTCATATGGATATCAGTGGTTACAGGTATCCAGTTTTCTTCTAAACGTATTCTTCTGTTTTCAAAACAGAAAAACAAAAAGACAAACCGGTTTGGAACAAGTGAATGATGAGAGAATTTTAAGTTTTGGGAAAACCATCTCTTAGAGTCTTCAGTGAATATTAAATTACTAAAAGAGCTGCAGTTCATCTTGTATTTGTATAGGTAGATATTATATGTTTTAAAAGTAAAGTAAAAAAGTAAAGTAACTAGTAATCTGATTACTTTTAACATGAAGCAATCAGTAATGTAATCAGATCACATTTTTCCAGTAGTAATCAGTCTTTTATAATCTCTTTCTTTTTTTAAAGTAACTTATAGAACACTGAAAATGGGCAATCACTGCATATTTGAATTTGTTGTAGAGGTTATGGTTTGACTTTCCATTCATATGTGATTTTAACACATTAACATCACACAAACTCTCAGGTCAGAGTTCACTAATATTGAACTTTGCTATAAAGCAAAAAGTGAAAAATCGTTGCACAGGCTTGTGCGTCAATTACATTTAGAATGTTTATTTAAGCGCATATTTATTTGACAGCTGTGTTCATACGGTGGCTGTTAGG
Source organism: Danio rerio (assembly GCF_052040795.2). Classification (NCBI taxonomy): domain Eukaryota; kingdom Metazoa; phylum Chordata; class Actinopteri; order Cypriniformes; family Danionidae; genus Danio; species Danio rerio. The sequence goes on from NC_141035.1 coordinate 30,361,236, forward strand.
AAAGTCTGGAAACTGTGGGTTGATGCCGAAACATCATCGTTCTGGATCCTCCACCAAATCCCATTAACTCTCTTTCTCTCTCTTTGCTCAGTATTAGTCACAAGTCAAAGATCAGCGGCCTGGCCATTCTCTCTAATTAACCCAGCACACACACACACACACACACATACACAGCAGGTAGCGGCTGTGCTGGGATGTTGGGTCAGTTGAAAGTCCACAGAGCGTTTAATTAAAACTTTCTGAGCATTTTGCCTAATGGACGCAGCTGTGCCAGTAAAGTCCAGAAGCGGCTTGGTTTGGCTGTCTGATCCCGGGTCAGTGGCTCATGTTGTGACATTGCTTTAATCCACTGGACCTCCACTCGTCTCGGTGGGCTTGACATCCCTCACCTGCAGTTTGCCCATGAAAAGGTTAAGCTAAATGCTTCTTTAGATGGTACAGTTGTGCTGTCCTGATGAATGTCACACCGAATTGAGTCTGTTTGCATTTGTGGTATTTAAATATGTGATCAGTGATTAAGAACAAATGCAGGACGAAACTTTCTTTGAGGTGTGTGCAGTGTTTTTAGGTTTCATTGATAGGCTGTTGAACAAATGCGCTTTATTGTTAGAACACTAGATGGCAGTGTTGCACACATGTGCTGTCACTGCTCTACCATCACTGTCATGGGGTAAGTAATATGTCTAAACAATTGTTTGTCACTAATAGACATCACAGATTCAGGTATTAAATGATTTTATGATATGTAAATTATATAAATAAATTTTAAGTAAATATCTATTATTAAATCAAATTAAAAAGTATAAATGCTACAGAAATAGTGATTTTACTTTAATAACACTAAATTAGGATTGTAAAATATTATATGTGTGTGCAAAATGTACAGTAAACTATACAAAATACTATAGATATTTACTGTTTCATACAGTAGTACATAGTTTACATGCATGTATTTGCATTGTAAAAATGGTTAACATATTATAATTCATTCATTAATTTTTAATTTTTTTATTCATCAGGGGTTAAGGAGCAATTTAGCTTATTCAATTCACCTATAGCGCATGTCTTTGGACTTGTGGGGGAAATCAAAGCACCCAGAGGAAACCCATGGTAACACAGGGTGAACATGCAAACTCTACACAGAAATGCCAACTAGCCCAGCCAGGAGTCGAACCCGCGACCTTCTTGCTGTGAGGCGACAGTGCTAACCAATGAGCCACTGTGTCACCCCAAATAATATAATTCATTCATTCATTTTCTTTTCGGCTTCGTCCCTTTATTAATCTGGGGTCGCCACAGCGGAATGAACAGCCAACCTATCCAGCATATGTTTTATGCAGTGGATGCACTTCCAGCTGCAACCCATCTCTGGAAAACATCCATACACACTCATTCACACTCATACACTACGGACAATTTAGCCCTCACAATTCACCTGTACTACATGTCTTTGGACTGTGGGGGAAACCGGAGCACCCGGAAGAAATCCATGCGAACACCAATGCCAACTCACGCAGCCGAGGCTCGAACCAGCGTCCTTCTTGCTGTAAGACGACAGCACTACCTATATATATATATATATATATATATATATATATATATATATATATATATATATATATATATATATATATATATATATATATATATATATTTGTTTGTTATTAGCAGAGACATTTGGCTGATATTGTTCAGTTTAGTTTGTGTGGTGTATTTTATTTCATTTTATTGTAATTAAGCTTTAGTTGTGTTTAAAATTATGATCTTATACATGTTGTCTTGTAAAATGTCTTGAAATATTAATTTTATCCAGACAATACGCTGAAAATGAAAATGTTAAAAATATTCAATAAAATCTTTTGATGCATAGAAAATAGGGTCTCCTCCACATGGAGGATGCATGGCCACGGGGTTCTCCTAAATAAAAGAACCTGTAAATGGCTGGTGTTAATAGCTACAACATTCATTCTATGTGTTAAAGTATATTTCAGCTGCTCTCATTAACACCAACGTGCCTTAAAGGCTCTTTTCACACTCATTTGTTTTTATGAGTGAGTTTCACTAAACTCCTGCTGTGACGTTGTTATAGCAAACGAAACAGTCATTGGAATTTTCATAATTTGAGTCATTAATGTCTAACAAATGGACAGAGAGAGGGGAGAAAGACAAATTAGAGAATGCGGTTATTAAACACTTCATTATTCCTTTAAAATAATGTGAGGTAATAAAATTACGTTTATAGTCAGTTTATTTATTTTTTTGGTAGTGCTACACTGATGTCGTTTTTGGGTTTGAATCAAATCCATGGATGTTTACACTACAATAGCAAGACCTTGGTTTTCTTCCAGGTGCCGTTGCTTTCCTCTCCCTGGCATGGCTCCCCTGATCTCTCTGTTTTTTTGTCCATCCCTCCGTCTTTGTTTTTTTTTTGTGTTTTTTTGCTCTGTTGTCTCTGGCTCTCAGTGTGCACAGTAGAGGTCAGATGAAGGGCTTTCAGGCCTATTCAGCTTGCTCAGGCCTGAGGTTTAAATAACACCCCGAGCGCAGTGACCCTGCACAGACTGCAGCTCAGCAGCCGATGGCCAGTACATCTACCTGTAATACTCCAATACAAGCACAGAACCACCTCTCCAGCCCTCTTTCACTCCCTCCTCTCGCATCCGTATTACCTTCTTGTCTTTTTTTATTTTTCATTTCATCTTGACACACATACACTAAGACTCTTTCAGCCTATTGCATGTTGCAGGTAGAAGTGCGCTATATTGTAAAATTAAAAAAAAGATTCTGTTAAATTTATTATATAAAAAACTGGAAGCTGCGGTTGGCTGAATTCTACTGTTTAAAATACAGAAGAAACTGTAAACGAATTAAAAATTTTATTAATGTATAGTGTTTGTTCATTCATTCATTTTCCTTCGACTTCGGTCTATTTTGTAGTGTTCCTTCCCACATATTTTTATAGTAAAAAATATATCAAACTTAAATAAAAAATAGAAAATGGAAAAAGAAAATATCCAGTGAGCGGCAGTTCTGTAGGCACAAATGCCAGAGGTCAAAAGAGAATGGCGAGACTGGTTCCAGCAGATAAAAAGGCAACAGTAACTCAAATAACCGCTCATTACAACCAATGTATGCAGAAGAGCATCTCTGAACGCAAAACACGTCAAATCTTAACACCTCATTCACACAGGGCTTCAGTGTCAACGCTTGACTGAAGGCGTGTCTGAAGTTGGGGCTGAAGCGATTGTCATAGAAGCGTCAGCCAATGAAACTCAGTCAGCAATAGGTCACTGTCTAGCTGGTGTATTTGCATACAGCGATCTGATTGGCTGACGCTTCCGTCGGCACTCGAAAAGTTGAGCTAGTCCTAACTTCTGCAGCGAGCAACGCCTCTGAAGCACCGCCAATGGATCCACAATGCAGTTCGGCAACGCTTGACGTCACCCATTCAAAGTGAATGGGAAGCGTTGATGCTGACGCCCTGTGTGAATGGGGCGTAAGGCAGATGTGCTACAGCATCAGAAGACCACACTGGGTTCCACTCTGTCAATGCCAGTGTTGATTATTGTTGCTGACCATGTCCATTCCTTTATGATCACAGTGTACCCATTTTCTGAAGTCTACTTCCAGCAGGATAACGCACAAATCATCTCAGAATGGGTTCTTGCACATGACAATGAGTTCACTGTACTTAAATGGTCTCCACAGTCACCAGATCTCAATCCAATAGAGCACCTTTGAGATGTGGTAAAACGGGAGATTTGCATCATGGATGTGCAGCCAACAAATCTGCAGCAACAGCGTGATGCTATCATGTCAATATGGACAAAAATCTCTGAGAAATATTTCCAGTACCTCGGTGGATCTATGCCATGAAGGATTAAGGCAATTCTTAAGGCAAAGGGGGGTCCAACTGGTACTAGTGAGGTGTACCTAATAAAGTAGACGGCTTAGAAATCACAGCTTTGTACAATGTGTGTTTAATTTTCACTCAAACATAAAGACAGAGCAGTATATATTGTGTAGCTCCTAAAGCTAAAGTGCATCTGAAGCATGACAACCACAGTACTTACTTTTTTGTTTAATAATTTTATAGTCTGTCAAAACTATTTTCCACTTTATAATTATTAATACTTTTTTACATTTATATAGTGCTTTACAGATGTTGGGGAAATCTCCTCATCCACCACCAGTGTGTGCAGCTTCCACTTGGTTGACGTGATGGCAGCCGTTTTTGCGCCGGACCGAACATCACATACCAGCTTATTAGTGGAAAGGAGACAGAATGATGAAACCAATTATGAGGGATGGTGGCAAGACGGTGCTCACTAAACAATATAGAGTTCCCATCACTAAACTGGGGCATTAGGCCCACACAGACTGCAGGTAGAGAAGCCCCTGCTGGCCTCTCCAACACCTCTACCTGCAGCAACCTAGCAACCATGTGGTCTCCCATCCAGGTACTGACTAGGCGTAGCCCTGCTTAGCTTCAGTGGGTGACCATACATGTTTCCATTACGCGTTTCAACACCTCAGATTTTTTTCTTCTATCTTCCTCCTGGTTACAACCAATAAATGTAGAGCCACATCTTATAGGGGACAGGATGCCTTAGACTAAGCATTAGACAAGAAAAAAGCTGAAGTGCACGATGATGTTGACTGCATTTTTTAGCATTGTTTTAAAGCATATAACCTTAAAGAGATAGATCATCATCAAAATGAAAATGTCCTCACCATTTCCACACTCTAAAGTGGTTTTATGAATTTGTTTCCGCTGTTGAAGATGAAAAAACATCCATTGAAATCCATAGTAGGCAAAAAAATGAATATGGTAGTCAGTGGAACAAGTGGAAGATAAATAAATTATAGCAGAATTTTAATTTTGGGTGAACTACGTAAATAAGAAATGCCCAAAAAATCTAAATTAGTTTATAATCTCATTTGCTGGTTTATACAAGTCTCACAGCCTTGTTGGTGTTTAGCTTGAGTTGGTTTAATATAATTTTTCAACTTTTTTACTATAAAAATGCACAAAAAGCCTGGGGAGTTTGAGGGGGTCAGACCCAACTAATTATTGCTTAATCTCCCTTGAAGGACATCAAAACAAGATGAATAGGGGGTCTGCCCTTTAAAAGGTAAGAAACTGTTTGCTCTGATTTTTATCTTAAATAATATTAATAATTAAAATAATAAATAACTTAAATAAACATTTGACCACCCCTATAATGTTACATACCATTGGAATGCATGTCTGCACCAAAAAATATAAACTCAGCAGTTTGAATTCAGCAAATCTAGAGCAACAACAGACAGCATAAGTGTTTACAAAACCTGTTTCTTATAAAATAGGCATTTGTACTATAGGTGTCCATAAAAGTAGATGCATAGTTTGTATTGCTTGCATGAAAGTTCAACAGTAAAATAAAACATATGTGCAGTCTTTCATCAATTAATTTCTATTTAATATCACGAATGTCATGAACCGCTCTAAATCTCTCAAAACACTGAAAACATAATAATAAATCTGATTAATAAATTAGATGTAATTGAATTTTAATATATAAATTTGATTCACTGAGGCATATTACCGAACAAAATCAAAAAAATTGACCCCCCAATCCCCTCGATTGTCAATGTAAAATTCGCACCCTGGATAAAGCTACAAAAAAAGGTACCAACGCTGGGGCAGTACTTACTCAAAAGGTACACTTTTGTACCTAAAGGGTCCATAATAGCACATTAAAGGTACCAAATGATACCTAATGAGTACATATCAGTAGCCAACTATTTTTGAAAATGTACCCTAGTGACAGTTTTTTTACATGTATTTGCTGAAACCTAAACTGATTTGTATTTTATCATTCACCCTATCCCATTTCATGGAGCGAAGTGTGCTTTTTTATGCATTTATACTGCCTGTTTTCCCAAGCAGATAATAAAAACAAAACCCATTATATTCTTTTGACATTGGCAGTTCCCTAGCAACCACTCAAACACCTTAGCAACTGGATAGCAACACCGTGGCAACCACCCATATTATCCTAGATATATATCCTAAGGTAATGTTTAAACAAATTGTTAAAATGTTTGCAAATCATTTAAAATGTATAGATAAAAATGTTTAAAGATATATATTGTTATATTGTTTGCAGTGGTGTAAAGTAACACATTACAAATACTCAAACTTCTGTAATTGGTTAGTTTTTCTCAGGAATTGTAATTTATTAAGTAGTTTTAAAAATGTGTGCTTTTTCTTTCCCTTGAGTACATTTTTAGTGCTGTATTGATATTTTTACTCCACTACTTTCCTTCAACCTGCAGTTACTATTTTTTCTTGTCAGGGATTGGCTGAAGTAGACAAATCATTCCTGTGATTCCTGTCCAATCAAATCACACATAGAAGGTAAATCGCCATAATGAACTTCCTCAAGACAAGGGCGATTTATAACTGCCGCAAACTGTTTGGAAGCATTAAAAGTGTCCAAGAAGATGCCCAAAATAGTCACACGCATTGACCCACAGACTGTTTAGATGCAGGTCACTGATCAAAAGATGACGGATGTTTCCTGTATGATGACTGAAATGGCCTTAAAGCAGGTACAAGACGTCAACATGATGTCATGGGGACATAGCATTTTGTTTGAAAATGATAATCAGGTTGATGTCAATGTCCAATGTCCAATCTAAAAATCAACCAAATATAAACGTCTAAAGATGTTACAGCTTGATGTTATGTGGATGTTACCAGTATGACGTCTATCAGACATTGGATTTTTGCTGCCATATCTGATGAATTAACATCAGTATTTGACATTGGTTTAAGATGTTGGCTTGATGTTGGATTTTGGTCACTTTTCAACACAACCTAAAAATCAACCAAATATCAACGTCATTTGACGTCATTATTGGACATTACTTTCTAACAACCTAAAATCAACCACATATCAATGTAATTTGACGTCATTATCGGACATCAAAACAAGATTGTCCTTAGACACTGGCTAGACATTGAACTTTGATCAGCTGACATCACAACCTAAATCTAACCGAATATTAACGTTTTATGATGCTGTGTGCCAAATGATACCTAATGAGTACATATCAAAAGCCAACAATTTTTGAAAATGTACCCTAGTGACAGTTTTTATGCATGTATTTGCCAAAACATTCACTGATTTGTATTTTATCATTCACCCTATTCCATTTCATGGGGTAAAGTGTGCTTTTTTGCATTTATACTGCCAGTTTTCCCAAGCAGATGATAAAAACAAAACCCATTATATAACGTCATTTGACATCATTACTGGACATACTTTTCTAACAACCTAAAATCAACCAAATATCAACATCATTTGACGTCGTTATTGGCCATCAAAATAACATTGCCTGCTGGGCAAGAACTAAAAGCACTACAGAATGTTACGTTTAGACACATCCCCAAATTACATGTAAATGCATCAGCTTTTTACAGTGTAATACTCACTACTCTTGATTACTTTTGATAGGTCTACTTTTTACTCTTATTTTAGGTTATATTTACAATATACTTTTGCTCTGCATGCACTACATTTTTAGGCAAGTAATGGTACTTTTACTTAAGTATGATTTTTCAGTACTCTTTCCACCACTGATTGTTTGCAAACCATGTAAAATGTATTCTTATTTAGCAAAATAAAATGTTAAAATTTGGATTATGAATAAAATATTAAATTTTTATTATTTGTTTGTTTTTGGATCAACCTAATGTATTAAAAACAGTACAGCGATGCACTTCTGGTTCAAAACAATTACTTCAAGACACCTGTCATAAATAAACAAGCTTTGAACTTGGATTTGCACAAGGTTGTAAGAATGCATGGAAACATAAACACGTGAAAAACATATATGATATGAGACATGAAAAAAGCTCCCGGCGTCTAGTGTTTTTCCTCTTTAATACCAAGTATGCTATGGTCAGCTACTTCAAAGCAGATGAGAGCTGCCATCACACACACACACACACACACCGGAGAGCTGCCCCGAGGAGACAGGAGTCAGGCTGTCAGGACCAGCCAGCATGCGTCTAATCCTCAATCCCTGTTTGAAATGCAGGGCCAGGGTCAAGGATTACAATAAACTCTGATTATCAAATAATTCATGCATTCTTATTCCAACAGAGTGCCCCATACCACCACCCCTGAATACAGAGCTGGAGGAAGAAGATGGGGAGGGCCACATCAAAGAGGACAGAGAAAGACTGAAGGAAGAAGAGAGACAAACAGATCAGGTCTTCTTTCCCACTGACACCTTCCTCCAGGCCACAGCGTGGGTATCATCGCATCCCCAATCTCTCCCTGTATCTTGTCCTCAGATCCCAGAGCAACCACGACATGGAGAGTGCTATCTGTCAAATATCTGACACGTTCAGAAAAGAGCCGCTATGATAGAGGTATTTCATGCATGAGCGTCTATGTGTGTGCGCGTGTTTGTGTATGCATGCGGCATCCAGGTGGAACATCACCTCCTCGCAGTGCAATCCCACAGGCTCCTCTGGGTGTCCTCGTCCCCTTGTCCCCTGGCTGGACATTAGCATTCATAGAGCCAGTAGGCCGTATCATTCTCCATGCCGCCTCCCATTGAGATGTGCTGAGAGGTTCCAGCTGCTACCCCGCGGGTCAGCCGCTCAGACAGTTCAATGACCGCCGCAATATTTACGCAATAGATCACAATTATTACTGTAGTGTATTGATCTTATGTAGATGCGGCTAACCTTGTGCATGGATCAGTGAGGGAGGTTAGCAAGCGCTCCGCACCCTCCCTGCATGCTGAACGTGGGTTATCGCCTCCCAGTTTAGCTCTGCAAGCACAATGACGCTTACATCTCACATTTGTTCGCTCAAACAGAGATAAAGATCTTTTAGGTCAGGGCGTATTGTTTCTGCTTAATATTTATATTGCTCGGTATCTCTGAGATCATAATAGAGGGAGATTGTTATCATGGGTATGGCACCTCTGTTGCTCTTGTTGCTTTTTTAAATTGTCAAGCATGCTTTCATAGTTTGCCGTTAACAGCATCTGCATTAGAGGTGGAAGTACTAATACGGTGATGGTAATACCACAGTTTGTTGAAAATTTTGAACGTTTTTGAATAATCCTTCTTTACAATGTTGAACTAAATGATTTTTATGACTACTTTTTGTAGGGTGGCACGGTGGCTCAGTGGTTAGCACTGTCACCTCACAGCAAGAAGGTTGCTGGTTTGAGTCCCCGCTGGGCCCGTGTGCATTTTTTATGTTCTCCCCGTATTTGCGTGGGTTTCCTCCAGGTGCTCCAATTTCCCCCACAGCCCAAAAGACTTGCGCTATAGGTGAATTGGATGAACTAAATTGGCTGTAGTGTATATAGGACCATTCTACCAGAAATGTACATTATCTGACCCTGAAATAAAAAGTATTTTATCTCAAATTTTCTAAAATGGACTAATGCTTGATTTCTCTAAGTTGTAAATAAATATGTCATTCATTTGGTTCTCAGATTGATTTTCTTTGATTTACAAATGTACAAACTTTGTCATTGTCCTTGTCCTCAGCCGAATTAAACCTATTGAACCTTAATTAGATAAAATAAAAAATATCTAAAATAGCAGTCTAATTTGTTATCAATCACATCAATTGATTAAAAACATAAAAATTATAAATGAATTCTACAAATAAATACTACAAATATTGTCCAATTGTCCTCATGTTTCAGTTAGTCCTGTCACATTTGCATTAAATAAAAAAACATAACATATGTGCAATACACGTTTAAGGCTATGACTCTGAACTGACATCATTTGACAGAGAAGAAGCTGACAGTGATCAAGGATGTGTTTTATCATTGAATTGTATGAGTTTATGCTTGTTTTGTATGTTTTTTTTTTTTTTAGAGTGACAAGCTTAAGTCAGGCTCCGTCAGATTTTTAATAAGTGAAAATGTACATTTATAGATTGTCTCATGAATGTGTGTGTGTGTGAATGTGAGTGTTTGGGTGTTTCCACTTTTGGGTTGCAGATGGAAAGGCATGCGCTATGTAACACATATGCTGGAATATTCTTGACTCTTGATAAATTGTGGACTAAAGCTACAGTCACACTGCTCTTTTCACCCCAAAGAGTTCCATTCATATGCTCGGGAATGCGTCAGACCAGAAACGCAAGCTCGTGCGACAAGTTTTGCAGATCGATGTGTTGGAAAGTTCAAGCATGGTGAACTTTGACCTGCGAAATCGCATCACATGATTGCGCGAGACCAATCAAAGCGTACTTTTTAAATGTTTTTTCATCTTGTGATATCCCGCCCCTTTTTGCAGCATCGTACAACAGAATTTTGCATGCACAAACTCTAGTGTGACCGAGACCGAAGAAAAATAAATTAATGAATTTTGTTTTTTATAATTTGCTATTAATTGTGAGATGGCAACATGGTGGTGCAGTAGGTAATGCTGCTGCCTCACAGCAAGAAGGTCGCTGGTTCGAGCCTCGGCTGGGTCAGTTGGCATTCCTGTGTTGAGTTTGCATGTTCTCCCCGCATTCGCGTGGGTTGTCTCCGGGTGTTCCGGTTTCCAGCAAGAGCTTCTGTTTACATAAGCAAGTTGGCAGGACAACTGCTTTATTTGCTGTTATCAAAGCGGAGAAGGGGCTTTTTTAAAAAAATCCATAAAAGGGTCTCACATTTTTAAAAGCAAAGATGCATTGTTAGTGAATAGCCCCTTAGAATGCTTGCATTTTGACAATTAACAGCAAATGACTTTTTAGTGGATCACAAACACTTACAGTACAAATCTGATAAAGTTATGAAGCTTAAGTCATTTATTTAGTCAAGCCTTACTAGGAAGAGTTAATGGGTTCATTTGCACATAAGGCTCCAGAAATCTAAATCAGTGGCTCATTGATTATTCATATGACAATGCCAAGTATCTTTATAAACCTAAGAATTTGCTCAATATATTATGATATGTATCTACTGCTATTAAATAAAATTGACTTACAGATTTTTCCTTTCTCTTTATTCAATTACTTTAATCATTTGTTTGCAAATGAACTTCAGTCATGTAGAATGTCTTCTGTGGGTCTGTGGAGCGTCCCAGTGGCAGCTCTGGCAGTGTGAGACAAGTTGATTTCCTGTCAGTGCTGTTCTCAGCAGATGCCCGGCTGAGAGGGCACAACACTCCATCTCCACAGCCATGGCACTGGGCACTGTCTGCCACCACTGCCCCCTGCCCGCTTCAATCAATCACCCACCCATTTGAAATCATTCCCCTTTGTTTCGACTGACCCACCACCTTGAAGTTAAGACTTTTCTGTCCTAGACCTCTGCTTCATTTGTGCTTTGTTCAAAGAGTATATATAACAGACTTTCTTAACTGCTTCCATTGGCAGGAGGCTGGCTATAATGATTTCTGCATGTAAGCTGCAGTGGCACCATAGACCTTACTAAGAATAGATGACATATTTCATTTGACAAGAACCAAATCAAGGCTGTAAAGCAGTGGTTCTATATGGGTCTCCACAGCAAAGCTATAGAAGAACCAATTATATCTTTTTAAAAGGACCTTTCAGTGAAAGGCTTCAAAAGGACATTAAGTTTTTATAGACCTCAGAACCTTCTTCCTGGTAAAGGTTGGGAATGTTCATTTGAATTGGTATTTCACTACAGATTACAAAATGCATCCTTTAATTTGTAGCATATTTCTTAAGATTAGTATATCCATCTTCATTCTTTGGAATGTAATTTGTATTTATATAGCCCATTTTATCATGTATGGTCATACACCAAAAGCGTTTCACAATCATTAGGGGGGTCTCTCTACATCACCAGTGTGCAGCATCCACCTTGATGATGTGACAGCAGCCACAGGACAATGACGCCAGTGCGCTCACCAATCACACATCAGCTATTGGTGGAGAGGAAATATAGTGATAAAGCCAATTCAGTGGATGGGGATTATTGGGAGGCCATGATGGGTAAGAGCTGATGGATAGAATTTACCCAGGACATCGAAGTTACACCCCTACTCTTTACGAGAAGTCAGAACCTCGGTTTACATCTCATCTGAAAGCGCTCACTGGCAGTATAGTGTCCCTTTCACTTTACTGGGGCATTAGGATTCACACAGACTGCAGGTTGAGTGCCCTCTGCTGGCCTCACTAATACTACTTCCTACAGCAACCTAGTTTTCCCATGTGGTTTCCCATCCAGGTACTGACCAGGCTCTGCCCTGCTTAGCTTCAGTGAGTAAGTGGTCTTGGGCTGCAGGGTGATATGGCTGTGGCTACAGTACATAAAAGATCCACTAAAGAATAATGATCTCCTTTAAACATAGCATTTGGTTTTTACTTTTTAAAAACACAATTTTCCATAACTTAAGGTAAAAATGCAAACAATCTTTAAAAAAAAGAATTACTGATCATAAAGTAAGTTACATGAAGTATCAAGAGCTACAACAAATGTGTGTTTTTAGTTAAATAAAAAAAAAGCACAATTTCCTACTAGGGATACTTCGATTGATCAGCCGGAGATCGTTATCAGCCGATAATCACATTTAATGACTCGATCGGCACTCTCCAATCCATCTGATCTCATGAACTGATCACAGGTGATTGTTTAAGAGTTTACAAGCAGAGCAAGACGCACGTGTGCACCTGGGTTATACAGATAGCAGCACTACAACATGTGAGGAGGCAAATGTTGTGTGGGAGAGTAAGCGATCTCTGTGCACATATCACAGCAGCTAAAATATATAAAGATATGATGTGACCTCTGTTAATACAATTTATTGTCAGGCGAGTGACGATCTCTTTGTTGCAACCATTGTATATTCAGTGTTTTGAGCTGCTGTGACGCGAGCGGAACAATCAGCCCCATCTTGTGTCCAACTGTATGACCTCTCCTGGAAGCTCCACGAGTCTCCCGCATACTCTCTACACTGTAAAAAAAATTGACCTTAAATTCACAGTAAATTACTAGCTAATAATGGCTTTACTTTTACAGTAAATTACTCTATGTAAATTCTCAATAAATTACTGTGAGGTAGTATTTTGCTACACTAAATTACAGTTCAATTACAGCGATATATAACGTCACCGTAGATGGTAAAGTCCATTACTGTGATTTCACAGTATTATCTTGTAGAATTAACTATATTTTACTGTGAAGCAGGCTTTCCTCGGCTAGTCATTCTGACATTTACCCTGACTTTGAAATCATTTTGGGTGTTTAACGGTGTTTGGTTTTATGAATCAATTACTTTTGTTCCAGTTTATTATGCTTTTGGCTAAGCACAAAGTTACGTTCATTTAAATTATTTCCTATTTCCACGTTAACCTTTTAAAATTAAATAAAGGTGCAGTGCACTTAAAAATGCTAATTTACTATGACATTTATGTCATGTTAATTCTAAATACTAAAAAGGGCCAATACTAGCATAAAATTTAATTTGTATTAATGTCTAGGTTGAATGAAATAAAAAAAGTTAAAATTCCAACAACTAACATGCAAAATATATGGCACTTTTTACAGTAATTTGCCGTAATCATGCTAATTTGATTTATTTCATTTTAAAATTCTAAATATAACATATTACTTTGAATTTTTACAGTTAATTTATGTAAAGTGATACTAATGTAAATTACTGCGGAAAATTACAGTAAAATGTTGAGAAACTCTGGGATTTCCTTACAGTGTGTTATTCTCTGTAAAGCTGCTTTTGTGCACAGTAAATGGTTATAAAATACATTTTTAGGATTATATGCAGCATCCTTAGTTTGTTATTTTAGGAAGGACAAGATCTCCACTTAAATATCATACTTAGGAGGAAAATGTGCTTTATGCAATGGCAAAGTTACATAAAGCTTGAAGAATTAGAATCGGTACTCGGTATTGGCCAATCACCATGACAAGGAAACAGTACTCAGTATCAGCTGCAAAAATCCTGATCGGAGCATGCCTATTTCTTACAATATTAAAATGTTTTTTTCACACTAAGGTAAACATGACTTTCCTGCAAGCACACATTTTTTTAATAATTAAAATGTAAAACCATCTTCGTTTTTAAACAGTAAGTACTTTCCCATTTCCCCTTTTGTCAAACAGGTTGCACACTTTTCTTGTAAGAGTTTCACCAATTGTTGTTTTTATTATTATTATTATTATTATTATTATTATTATTATTACTTTATTTAAGTAAAATCCTACAATTTTATCCTTCTGCCCGAAAAAAAAAAAAAAAATGTTCATTATTGTAACAGCAAATGTGTAACAAATCTGATGGTGCACAAAAAACAACAGAGACTGGACCTGTTCTCTACTTAGATTATGTGTGTTTTTTAAGACATACAGTGCTCTGCATACACGAGTACACCCCTCACAAATTGTTCTTTTAAATTCCTGTTTTAAATAGGAAGCTATACAATATTATATTTGTCCATATACATTAATCTAGTCAGTACTGAAGCCAAATCTGGAGCTTATCTTACAAGATAAATTATGATAACGGTCTAAAAACTAGTACACCCATATTTATATTTTATAGAAATATATTAAATAAAAATTTTTTAAAGAGGAAAATCAAGAAAAGCAAACAAAAGAAACATTCAGTTGAACTTAGGTTGTAATTTTATTTGCAATATTTTGCTTGAATTTAATTGTCTAATCTTTTAATTTCTAAATTTGTTTGGTGACTAAAATATTATTTTAATACATATATCTGTTTAATAAATCTGTTTGTTTACATGCACCAAAATACACTGTCTATATTCACTGAGAAATGGATAAAAATATTAATTTCAAATCGAACTGTTCTAGTCAATGCAAATATCTGATTGCTATCTTGCTACGTTAGGTCAACACTAGCAAGCTTCATGTTCTTGTCTGCATTCAGAAACACAATAATGTTTCCTCGCACATGTGAAAAACATTCGCAGTGCATTTTCTCTCTATAAATGCTCACGGCTCATGACGGATCCTTTAGATGTTAGAGTGGAATGAGTGTGATGATGCCACATCTGACACTGTTTTCAACAGACCTGAAAGACTGATGAGAGGTGCTTATTTGAACAAAAGTCCACTTGAGAGAATTTCCTGTTTTGTGGAGCCGCCCACTCAAAAGCCTCCATTAAAGCAGCAAATATGTATCTGTTGTTTGGCTGAATGGCATGAAATACAATTTTATTAGCTTTCTGGAGCATCAACTTGAGGGAGGAATGTGTACACATGAGCAAGCAACCATCTTGTGAGGAGGTCCAGGTGTTTAGCAGAGCAGCACGTGTGTATCCAGGTGCAAGCATGTATTTGTTTGTCTATAAGTATACTCAGAGAGCCATATCCATTAGCGTGATACCCTCATATCCTCTTGTATGATTTCCCTGGAAATCATCTGAACCACCCAAGACAAAAGGAGACCTCAAAACAGTGCTGCCTATCTCCAGCACATGTCACTATTAATCAAAGTGAATTAAAAGCCATGCCAACAGCTATGATTTATGAATATATTACAGGGCTAATTGGAATTCAGTAGATCATGTTTGTTATGGAACATCCCCGTGGAGGAGTAATTCTTCATATTTTAAGAATTGTTCACAAAGAAAAAAAAAAACTGTAATCATTGACCATTAATCTGAGCACTTTTTGGTCTATATTTCCTATGAAAATTTTATTTTATTTTATTTATTACCATTTTTCAGCCATGTTAATGGTTATTTTTTGGCCAGACTTCAACTAGTCTAACTTAAGAAGTGATTTACTAGCCCGGCCATTTTAATCTTCAGCTAGTCTCTAGTCTCAGCCTTTAGAAGAACTGTGCAAACATGGCTTGATCTTTGCAAAACATTGAAAAAATTGCTTAATGAAAAACATACATATCTTGGTAAATAAGATGGAGGTAAAGTTGGTTTTATATTCGCACATTCGTTAATTTAGAAGTCTACATTGTTTACCATGTTACTTTGAATATTTGATCGGAATTAGCATACAAGTGTGGCTTGAAAACAACATTAACACTGTTTATTTGATTGTGAACAATGTTGTACTTTGATAGTCATTTGCTGCTTATATGATTTTGCTATTTAAAGTCTGCAAATAATACTTTTATGAAATTATATTATTAAGGAAAAAGTCTGAGTATTCGAATATAAAACCAACTTTACCTCTAAACACTTCTGACACTTGTTTGTTGCACAGAAGTCACCCACATGCCTTTTACTTGTGTATTTATCACGAAAGCTTTTCCACTTCATTCTGTTTGACCTCCTCCATTACAGCACACAAAGCTCAGTGGTTAAAAGTTTGCTGGAAAAAACGTACAAGCCATGAAAGAAAATGAAGCTACAAGAAACTCACCATTGAATCAAATTTGTTGTGCAATTCTTCTGTGCTTCGTCACCTAGGGCATTTTGCGCTTGAGCACCACCAAGTGGTGTTTCACTGTGACTTCAGCAGCGCATGGCACGTGAAGAAACACGCTAGTCCCATTGGTAGTTTTTAAAGTGGCGCATCATTTAAAAAAATAAATGAACATGAGGTGTTTATTATTATTAATAGATGATGCTTTTATACCTGTAGCTTTGTGTGTCTGTGTGCACACTCACGTTAGCACCCTTTGTTTAGGAATTAAACGTCTGTGATAACTGCTCTATAAACCTTTTTCTTGGTTGCTGCATGGAGGGCGCCACAGTGACTAGTGCCTTATGGTATGGGAACTTAGAATTTCTGAAATTTTAAACTTTATTTTTGAAACTTCTGTTAGATGTGGTTCAATTCAATACTATAAAGAGCAAACCATATTAATGGCATGAAACTAGCAGGTGTGTAAGCCATGCAACTTCCAAAACTAAAGTCAGTTACTAATACTATTCTGGCTTATTTGCATGTTGATTCTAATTTGGAGCAGTTATGTTTCATTTAGTTAGTTTGTGTTGTGTAGTATTTACCACGGTATGTGTTTCAAAATGCCACTTTATTTTCACTTTGTGACATTTAGAAATCAATGTGTGTAAAACATCTTGGTGAATTACATTTGTTCGGGTGCATCTGACAATGAAGAAAAAATGCCTCACAGGAAATGTTTTCCATTCCATTACATAAATTGTTTTTTAAATGATTAGTCCAGGAGGTGGTGCCAATCCAGTATTAGTCCAGTATCCGCTTGTTAAGTGGTGACGTGTTTGTGACGTATGTATACTGTTTCCGGGTCCAAGCCGCCATTCATTTGAGTGGAGAAATCATTCGTTTATGATCGCGTTTTATTCCTATCACACATTAAAGTTAATTTTACATAAAGTCATAGTGTACACAACAATCTCTGGGCTTGCTGCATAACAAATACCAAAGTTTTAACAATTTATAAAACAATTAATCACTTTCTGGCCATCGGATATTAGGCATGGACATACATACTGCGATCGTGACTTTCGAAAGTATTAAATCGCTTTGTAAACGTTTATTATTACCATTTCATGAATCTCCCCATTCAGTTGAATAGAGCGCTTGGACCCGGAAGCCACTCCGCGTGACGTCACACTTAACAAGCGGATAAGTTCAAAGATCTTAAAAGCAAGTAAAATAGTTTAAAATATCATTTCAAAGCTGTCCGAATGTGACTCTTTATACAAATCAGCTTCCGAAGTTCAAAGCATTCTCCTTGCGCATACACGCAAAGCATAATGGGTAATTTTACATTCTAAGAAAAAGGACTATAATTATTTAACCCTTTACATCAACAAACCTTACTTTCGTTCTTTTAAATTACTCTTCAAACAAGGAACATGACAAATTAAAGGCACCAGAAAAAAAACACTTCTAGTTCTCTTGAAACGTGGTCATACCTAGAAAAATAGATTACTTGCAATTTAATAAGGCTATTCAATAGATACTGTAAATTGAATCTAAAACCATTTTCAATACTTGAAGGTGCTGTATGTAAGTTTTTGACTCTTCTAAAGCAAAGGAATTACCATAATATGTTTGCAGACATTTAAGAAACATGCCAAGTAAACAAACTTGTTTATATGAAAAACAATGCTGAAGTCAGATATTCTCCTTCGAAAATGGGCCTTCCCTGACGGAACGTCTGTCTTTGTTTTGGTTTCAAAGTTCAAGTTGAAACAGTTTATTTTGTTTTCAAGATCTAAGGTGAACTATCTGCTGCTGCTTTTAGTAGTATGGCAATAATTGTCATGTAAAATGCCATCCAAACTCACATTGGTAGCATTTAACACTGAATAAAGCACATGAGGTTTACCTGAGGTGATCATTGTCATAGTTTTCTGTTGTTTAGCTGCAAGAAATAGAAGCCATTTCTAATATATCAATTTGAGGTGTTGGTTAGAACAAAAACTCCTTTTAATATGGAAATTATTCCTTCTATCATGTGCTGTTGCTTTTATTTAGAACATGGTTTAAATCACTCGCTCCTGTCCTCACTACATACATGACCTTTTGATTTAGGTTTTTTATTCACCTGTGCAAAAAGAAAAATGCATTTGCACATTTTTATTTTCATCACACTGAAAGACCATTAATCTGGAAGGTACAATCAGTAGCAGAATTCAAGAACAGCAAAGCAGTCTATATGCTGGATTTTGTGAGTCCACACTGACTTCACGGCTAGTTACCAACATACATGTCCACTCTGGGAATGGAGGAATCAGAGCAATGTACAGTATATAGAGAGACATCTTTTGGGGTATAAAAAATGACAGTGGAGCGAGGCAGTGACAGAGCACTGACGGCATTGAGGAATGGTGATCTGATAAGAGATGGAGGCCTGAGGAATGGGTCAGTGGAAGAGAGGGGCAGGTGGAGCGGCTGATGAACGGTATTAATCCCTTTCTCGCCGCCCGTTATCCTTCATGCTGCTCTGGTCAGCAAGTGCAGATGCATTCAGTCTGGAGGTGTTGGGGGAGTTCACACTGTATATGCCATCTAGAGGTTTCTGTTTGAGCTGAAAAGAGAATAATGGACAGCATTCACACAGCTATTGACTTTTTTTTTTAGTGCTTTATATTTACACTTAAATGCATATAGCAATGCTGCAAACTGGGTCAGTACGGTTGTATTGGGAAACTTCAAGGACGCTTTGGGTTTTATCTGTGTGAATACATATCGGTGGTAGTGAAAAACAGAGTAATAGCAATGACTGCAAACAGACTGTAAACAGATGGATAAAGAGGCTGTTTGTCCACCATGTGACAATATTCGACTTTATATACTAGCATAGAATGGAGTTTTTGTCACAAAAAGCAAAGAAGGGCATTTTATAAATTCTCGTTCTAGTGTTTGAATTTGATTGGCAAGCATGCTTTTTTGGTTTATCATTCTGCTTGTCTTTGTTTTTGATTTTATCTAGTGTTAAGGACCAGTGATATTTTCTGCATATTGCATGGCTATACCAGTGAGACTCATTAATTTATTAACTTATCTGATGTATGCACGACACTGACTATATGTTTACATGGACACCCGATAATTAGTTTCATGTAATTTTGGGTGTTTCAGTTTTATTTGTCAACTTTAACTGCAGTTAGGCATTTTCACTTTCATTCAGGAATGTTTCATGCATGCCCCTGTAACAAACAAGATAGCCCTTTTCACATATACAGACCTATTTCCATACAGACAGGAAATTTACTGACAATTTTCCAGAAAGAGCTGTATGTGTGAACAGGACCTTTTTGGAAAAAAAAAAAAAAAAAACAGTTCCGAGATTTTACCGGAAAGAGAAGTTTAACATTACAGGTTATTTGCCTGAATTCTGCGCTGTGTGAACAAATGCAGAAGGAAAATTCACGTCTACAATGTGCTGACGTGAGACGTCTACTCCAGCCAATTAGAACATTTACATGCATTTACATCCCCGCTGTATATGAAAAAAAGCCTTTGAATATTTTTCCAGACACATTTAGCTGCTGTTAGTCAGATAATGTTTCTATGATCCTTCTTAATGCCAACTGTGTAAAAAATTATTTATAAAATGCTTATGATAAACTGCAGTTTGTTTACCTTCAAGTTCCCCTTCAGTTAATTGGTGCGTGCATGTGAAGTGCAGAAGTGCTGCGATGAGCACCAGTACAGACATATTATGTACATTTTGACAGCGAAAGTGTGCCTCCATGTTTTCAGTTGTTCACAATACTTATCCATCCACAGAATTTGTGTAATGTGTAATGTGTAAACATTTAAAATCCAGAACATCCTTACCTGTATGAACAATGCTTTTTTTCAATTTACCGGTAAAGTCGTTCTGGTAATTTTCCGGATATGTGTGAAAGGGGCTATTGTTTGCGAGTATGAACTGCTAGAAGAATGTTGTTTTAATAAAATTAACACCTGCAAGCTGTATGGGGAAAAAAAAGATTGTGGTTTTTACATGTCTGTACTGCACTTTAATAATCTGACTAATATTGGCATACTCCTCATGTCTTAGCTAGATTTCTGTTTAGTTTCATTATGACTTCAATCACATTAAGGTTAATCAAAAATTCCTGTTTACATGGTCGACTTTTAATCAGAATATTGTCTTATTTGTATTAAAATGTTTTTATTGATGTCCATGTAAACATACTCACTGATTCATTCAGAAAGGGAGTTAAGCAAACAACTTGTTATGAATGTTATGAGTTATGAGTCATTTAATTATTTGCTTCCCTGATTTAATTTAGCTGCAAACAACACCAGTGACCAGTTTATGATTAACTTATTTGCTCAAACTATTCTTTCAAAACACATATTGATTCTGAAAAATTTGTAATATTGTTTAAATGTAACACATATCCATAAGTTTAATGACTACATACATATTAAGACCTTAGGTGTGTATAATTAGGGTAGGAGCAGGAAACATCTGCTCTAAACATACATATATATATATATATATATATATATATATATATATATATATATATATATATATATATATATATATATATATATATATATATATACAGCTGAAGTCAGAATTATTAACCCCCCTAAATTATTACCCCCTGTTTAGTTCTATTTAATAAAGAGAATATTTTTCAACACATTTCTAAACATAATTGATTTATTGAATAATTTCTGAAACTGATTCTTTTTTTTTTGCCAAGATGACAGTAAATAACATTTTTCTAGATATTTTGCAAAATACTATTATTCAGCTTAAATGGCAATTTAAAGTCTTAACTAAGTTAACTAGGCAAGTTAGTGTAATTAGGAAAGTTATTGTATAATGATGGTTTGTTCTGTAGACTATTGGGAAAAAATAGCTTAAAGGGGCTAATAATTTTGACCTTAAAATGTTTTTTTTTTTTTTTTAATTAAGAACTGCTTTTATTCTAGCCGAAATAAAAAAAATAAGACTTTCTCCAGAAGAAAAAATATTATCAGACATACTGTGAATATTTCCTTGCTCTGTCACACATCATTTGGGCAATATTTAAAAGAGACTACAATAGAGCACCCTCTTTGAATATTCAGCTTCAAAAGATAAGTTGTTATTTAATCAGTGTCATCAGGTCATATCTGTGCTTGATGATAGAGCAAGAAATTAATGGTAAATAATAACAAACATAGTGGCAACAACAAATGAGCAGCCCTCGGATGCAACCTTTAAGTATCTGTAAACAGTGTTTCTAAGGACCGGATTTAGAGACATTTATGAAACCAAGCCTTAGATAAGATAAAAGCGTGTTTGCAAACATAAGCAATGTCCCTGCAACATGACATTATTTATAAGGCAGCACGACTACATAACAGCAATTAGTGATTGGTTCAACTTTTACCTTTGTGGTAAAGGGGGCTGATTCACAGCTGCTGAACTCTCCATCATTCACTGCGGTGCATTCTAAGAATCAATTAAGGAGGAAAACAAGAACACTGCCTGTGACCTTTCAGATGGGGAAATTAAAAGAGCAATTCTTGCTCATGGGAAAAGAATTTAAATGTTCTTTCTCACCTTGAGTGGCAATGCTTACCCTTTAATTATACGTACATAAAGTGTTAGCAGCTCGTGTTTATCTGGTGCTCCTAATAAATGAACAACTTCATTTTCTCTCTACCGCATGTGCGACTGACTGAACTGCGTGAGCTGTAATAAACTGTTTTCTCATTCTGTCATTCCCCTACCTAGATGAGAATAATCTGTTGTACATAATGAATGGCATTTTATGTACAATACACTGCACTGTAATATTGTTTGTATTTGTCAAATTAATGTCAAGCTTCTGTGGCCAGTCTTAGACTTCTGGTGTGATTTGCAAAGTAAAAATATTGAGTTTCCCATTAATCATAATCTTCATTTTAAAATGTGGGTTTCTTAGAATTGAATTTCTGCTGAGTAGTCCCCGCTAACTGTGCATGACCAGTGCAGTCCAGTTCAATGACAAATTACTCTTATGAGTGTTGTTTTTATTTTGAGTAAATCAAAAACCTACTGCAAAAATAAATGTAATGTTATACGCAATAAACGAGCAGTTATTCTTGCAGCATACAGTTCAAATCTCCATTATTGATTAAGTACCTTTTAGATCAGTCTTTTAATGAATCATTCAAATATAACGGGATCCCTCATTGAAGATTTTAAGGCTGTTGAATTTGATTGACCTGCTGAGCAAAATTATGCAGTTTCACACAAGACATGAAAGTTCCAGTTGGTTCATGCAGTTTTTTAATGGTGATACGCATCTGAAATGGTTTCTGCAGGTGGTTTGTCAAGCCCACTTACCTATGTGAGGCTTGAATTTTAATCCTTTTTAATCCTGGTTTTGTTTACAGGAGTTCATGTGATTCCACAGGAGATGGGTTTTTATTTCTTGTTTCTATGATACTAGTGAATCTGTAGTCCGTGTGGGAATGGGAAGATCGTTCCTTTTTTTGTTTGTTTTATTGCTCAATTCATTAGCATACAAGACTGTACATAAAACATAAATTACACTACCAATTGACAAGTGCCTGACAAAAAGTACAGTACAATATGATACAATGAAAAAAAAATAACACCATAAGATATAAGGAAATAAAGAGAAGTGAGAAAGTGTAATGAAAAAAACAAGGGTTAAGATTACTTTTACAAGATCTGAAAAGCAGACCATATTTTAACCGTTTTTGAAGCTTTCTTATTAGTCGATCATGAAATCAACTTTATATAATTCTCCATATCTTTAACGAAGACTACAAAGACAAATTTACTATATAAAAATTTGTGAATGTAAAATTTACTTAACCTCTTAAACTCCTGTGCTTTTTTGGGATTTCCATTTTGCCTACCCAAACTTAAAAGCTTCCCAAATCCACATGCAGAGGTGTAAATGCAAAAAAATTGGTATCATTTTAAAGAAAACCCTTTGAATTTTTATAAAACACTATTTAAAGGGCTTAAAATAACTGTATAATTTGTTTTTGTTATAATAAATGCCTAAAAAAAGAGGAACAAAAAGAAAAAGAAAAAAAATGTCTCTACCATAATCTATTCCAACTGATGAGAGGTGCTATACAAGCCACAGGGATCGATCAGGGATGTTTCACTATTCTTTTGCTTGATCAAACATAATTCACTGTGTTTGGACCACATCAGACATACAAAAGGATTACTTATGCACATTACCTCAAAAACAGAGGAGAAATGGCCCTGAAGCACACAGCATAAGGGAAGAGATGACAGCTGTATGTGCTCTCTGGGGCTGCTCATTGATCATAAATTTATTTTTTTCACTTCTGCACCATGGAAACACCAAGATTCATTCAACAACTGTTTGATATGTGACTATAATTCAATAAAAAGAATGCTAGAACCGTATGAGCACCAGCAAGAGCTTTCGTTTGAGCTATAACTTGTCAAATATGAACCATATGAAAATAAACCAATGTTCAATACCCAGCTCGGGTATCCAAAATACTGTGTATTTAAGTGTAAATAACTTTTGTACAGTAGAATAACTCGGTACTGGGTCCGCGGATTTTAACTGGTTAAGAAAAAAAATTAATTTATTAAAAAAACATTATTTTCTTTTGTCTGGTCTGAGTTTACCCAAATATAATAATTTTTACTTCACCTTAACAAAAAATAAAAATAAAAAATCTATTATTTCAAAACTAATGATGGGGAAGATCATTCCCAACAGGTGTTAGATTGATGTTATACCCCAATGTTGTAGGGATGTAGACTTTTGGGTGTAAATGACAATCGGGTTGATGTCAGAATACAACATCAGACTGACGTCAGTGCACAACATCGGAGAGACATTGGATTTTGGTCACTTTCCAACACAAGCTAAAAACAATTAAATATCTAATATATTAGATATCTAATACATTAATATATCTAAATATCTAAGTCTAATGACGTTACAGCTTGACGTTTTGTGGACGTTACCACTATGACATCTATCGGACTCTGGGTTTTGGTTGAATAAATGTCGGTATTTGATGTCAATATGACGTTGGATTTTGGTCACTTTTCAACACAACATTGAATTACCCAACATCATGACCTAAGTCCAACCTAATATTAACGTCTTATAACAGTGTGTGCCTGCTGGGTTCAACCAGAGAGGAAGATTGAATGAAAAAGATTTTGGAAAGGAATCTCTCTGTGATGGTACCACAAAGCTGTGCTCACTTACCAACTGCAGATTCCTGGAGGGGATATAGACCTTCAGGAGCAGGGGGGGGGTAAAAGGGTGCAGTGCCAATGTTTTATAAGCAAGCAATTTGCACACTCAACATTGAGACTAATACTGGACTATGAAAGATTGAGTTCAGTAGAGAAAGAATTTGGTTAGAAGACATCAAAACATGGTTCCATCCTGCATTTATTAATGGTTTAGGCTGGCTTCGGTATAGTGGTATGAAGGATTTTTTTCTTTGGTACACTTTGTGCTTTTTGTACAAATTGAGCATTGTTTAAAGCTTACAGCCTACTTTAATATTGTTGCTGACCATGTTCATCTCTTTATGACCACAGTGAACCATCTTGTCATGGGTACTCCTAGCAGGATGACACACCATGTCAAAAATCATCTCAGATTCACATTATCAATGCTTCGCAACTGTAAGAAATGTGCACAGTTTGTTGTTTAATCTCTGCCTCTTAGAATTATGGCAGTTCTGAAGCCAAAAATGGGTTTAAACAATATCAGCAAAGTGTACCTAGTGCAGTTAATGTATACTGGCCAAAAGCATCAGAACAAAGTACAATTGAAAGCTTGGAATTTGATATTATGACGACACAATAATCCAATATAAACCAGGCAAGATCTGGAAGAGCCACTTCCCTTCCCTATCAGAGCCCTGATTTCATAGATTAACAGTCTGATGGATAGATAAGAATGTCAACACCTACTTTTCTTTCAAATACAGAGCTGATTTCAAACACATCAGCTCTTTTTCTCTCTCCTCAAATGCATAACCAGCTCCACGACCTCTTCCTCCCTGGATTAGTTCTACTATCTTTGGGTGTTTAGCCTGCGGCGCCGCTGAGTAGAGGCGGGAAGTGGGCGGAGGGGTGAAGTCGATATCTGTGGTTCTCTTCTCACTTTTGTTTAGGGAGCTCTCTGAGGAGAGGAAGGTGTGAACAAACACTTCTGTTTATTCTTACCGAGCATGCCATCGGAAATGCAGCCACATAGAGATTAGGGAGGATTCTTGCTCTCGTCTAAAGCATTAGCGATTTACTACGCATTCGGTGATGAATATCCAATCATGACAAAATAATGAGAATACAATGTGGCTGATATCCAACAGAAATAGATCTTAGCGTTTCTTTTTTGCTTAGGGAATGGTGAATTAGCTGTTTCTCTGGAACACAGGTTTCCTCTTTCATGCCATATATTTTGAAGGTAAGGGAGTTTCTCAAACATATCTACACTATACAGTGACAACGGCTAATGATTTGTGAGCCAATGATGGGAAATCACATAAGTCTGCGGGGCTACCCTTAAAACCTAGTGTTGGCAGGCTGCTGTAATTCCAATCCGAGACACTCTTTCATTTTCTCTCTTTCTCTATCTCAGCTCTTGCTTTTTTCAAAGGCTACTGTTTTTTCCTCACGTCCCTCAGCTTCTACCTCTTTCTTTCACCTGTAATTTCTTCAGGTCTGGAATCTAATGCACCCGCAGAACGACAAGTTTATTATCACCGGAACACAGAGAGCTTTTCCTCTGCCATGTTTATCTGACCCATTCCCAAAATTTCAGTGGCAGCCAATCTATCAGTTTATCACTGCTACTTCATCACCGTCACTCCTGGCAGCTAAATACAAGCTCCAAATCCGCTGCTACACACATCTGCGCCATTGTAAAGCTGACGTGTGGCAGGCTCGGTAAACAGGGTTGCCTGGGGCCAAGCACAATAAAGCTGTGGTTTCTCACGGAGCCCGGCTCGCCACTCTCTGCTGGGACCGCAGCTCAGCCGCCACACATGAGCGCAGGGACCCGGAGGTACACCTGCACACATGTACACACACATGGCAGCTACTCGCAGCTAATGCGTCAGCTTGAAATCATGCCGCAGATCTGTTTTGGTGGTGTTTTCGCTAATTGCATTTGCCACCTCAGTCACGTCAGACTGCAGATCCTCTGAAAATACATTTACACACACACACACAAAAAAAAAGAAATAAGACTTGCAAATGCAATAGAGCTGTCTAGATGTATACAGAAGTTTTCTTTTACAGATTACATATCTAATTATCTGTGCACATGTTTTTTTTTTCTGTAGGTTAATTTACTTTTGATAAAACTTTTGTATACAGAGGTTTAGCAAAAGATTCAGAAGTGAAACTAATTTAATTATTTTTTAAAAGAAAACACTGTTCATTCCTAAAAAATAAAGTGAATTCTTATATATTAATATTAATATGCTTAGTGCCATGCTTACTTGTCTTGTCACTGACATACCTGGGCCTAAAATAACTGCTTACAGCAAAATTTATGAATAATTTCTGTTTGCAATACACACTTAACCATACCAATACACATTATGCTAAAAGACAAAACTTCTACTTGATTTTACGAAATAAGCTGTCAAATGGTCATCGAGAACTTGATCTGTAATGGTAATCAATTATTTAACTTCTACTTTCAAAAAAAAAGTAAATAAAATTTTGCCGCCTCTTACAGTATCTTTAATAAATATTTAACCACATGTTTTTTTAATTGACTTTAAAATTACCTTTATTAAACTAGTGTAAAAATCCACTGGTTGTTTTTCAGTATTTTTTATATTTTTATTTTTTAATACTTATTTTTTTCTTGTGACCCAAAGGCTGAGGATTTAACTCAGTACTGCCAAGTACAATATTTGCCATGAAACTCTGAGTGTGTACTCTGTACTTGCACTGCCATAATAAGCAGCAGCAGCATATCAGATTTATACCGCCAAGCTCAAACCCATAAACATATTCATTACCACACTAAATCGAGAGAGTGGTCATGACAGAAGGATTGTAGTTAGGGAGTGAATATACAGTATTCTCCTTAATCTACAATACCAGGACTGAGGTGAGACACAAGAGCAAGGCACCCTAGTTGCTCCTTGGAATGGCAAAGAAAGGCAGCTGACTACTCCAGGTGTGTGATTGTGTATGTGTTTGTGTATATGTGTATGGCTTTGTTCACACTGCAAGGTTTGGTGCTCAAATCTGATTTTGCCCTTTTTACAGACAACCATGGTGTATTTCATGAACTGTAAAGGGTTGTTCTGCTACTACTAATGTGTATTTAGGCATTTGAAACCTAAAATAAGTCACTGGTGATTGAAAACACTGATCATGTGTGATTTATGACAACTGGTGTAGTGAACTCATCAAGGGTTAATAATGAGCAGCCACAGACTGAACTGTGAAGGCGGAGTTGGTTTAACCAGATTGGTTAACAAGCACCATTTTTGCCTTCAAAAAAATTTTCAACATGAACAACCAACTTTCTGTGGTAAAGCATTTGCCCTGTATGCCGTTTTACTATGCGGCCGAGGAGTAGATGATGTTTGCAGCACAGAATGATGACGCATGTCGCTTAAATATTATGTAATAGTCACATAAAATCCAACAAAATCGTTCATACTGCAGTCGCATTGCAAAACATCAGATCTGTGTCTGATTTATAATTACATATGAAAGTGGCACAAATCTGAACTGAAAAGACGAGATTCTATGCGGTTTGGGCTGTTCACACTGTCATTACCTGAGTCACACGTGGGCAAAAAAAATCAGATTCAGGCCACATCTGGCTGCAGTGTAAATGTAGCCTATGTGTATGTGTTCACTACTTACTACTGTGTAAGCACAAATTCAAAGCAAGGACATCATACTCACCATGATATCCTTAATTTTTCTTCAAGACATACAGTTAAGATAAAAACTTGTTTGGACATGCCAACAAATCATTTTATTTCTTATTTTAGCTTAAAAAACACTTAAGTGTTTCAGGCCTGTAGTAAGGGGGGGTTCGGGTGGTTTGAAAGACCCACCCCTCAATAACAAAGGTCCAGAAATTGTCCCATGCTTATTTGTCCTATTTTGACTGCTACATCATCATAAATTCTGAAAATCTCCTATTGAAAATGCTTTTAAAAATCAAGCCAAATCATCTGTTGACCATTACATGCTGACCATTAGCTGACCAACTTCAGCTAATTAGTTTTGGCCAATGCAATCTATTATTTTTCATGAGTCCAACATCAAACTGTGACAAGAAAACATCTTTCGCTACTGTATTTTTTTATTTTTTATTTTGAAAACAGTTTACAACTTTTTTTCCTAAATCTTATTTTCTTGAAACAAAAAATGACAGAAAAAAATGTGAAGCCTCTTAAAGCGGGCCATATTAAAATGAATTTGAATAAAATTAGTGCTTAAATTTGTCAATAAATGCAGAATTTCAATCTCATAATTTAAATAGAAAATGAGGCAAATAACTGCATTAAGGTCCACTTTTTTAGAAAAACAAACTACCCCTACACTAGACTGGCTACGGGCCTGTGTTTTACAATATTAAGGTCTGAACCACTGGACTATGACAATTTTATTTGAACCATATTTTGACCTTTTAGACTCTTGCAATATCTTTGTTTTTTAAGTACTGTATAAAAAATACTTACCTAAATTAATCTTGATAAAGAAACCAAAATGGGACATCTCATCTTTTTGACCCATTAACCATGCTAATTTCCCTTCCCAAACACTTCAAACTTTGAACACAACACATGAAACCTTACCTCAGCCCAACTCACAAGTGTACAGAACGAAGACGCAGTAAAAGAGATGAAGCGAATGGCTGGCGGCGCCACAGATGTCTGTAGTTGAGTAAGAAGCAGTGGTGGCGGAGCTGCCAGACAGTAGCTAAGTGATTAGGGATCTCTCCGTTAACCCCGCGCCATATTTAGCATCGGTGGGGTGCCGGGCCGGGTGCGCACCTCCAGGGCCCCGCCAGATGTTTGAGCTGCTGTGGCACGCATGGAGAAGCATGGAGAAGCATGGCAGCAGCAGTCGGCACAGCAAGCCTACGATCAGATAGGGATGAGAGCATGTCCCCCCTGCAAACTCATCTCACACTCACACATTATCGCTCTCTTTCTCTCTTTTCGGAGTTGCTAGCAGCAGATGCTACGCTAACAAGTGCCCCCTCCGTCGGATCGACATTAGTCATCTCTTCCTCCTGCATCCACCTTGCTGGGACGCTCCGCCGGGGGGTGACCAAGATAAAGTTTTGACTGGCAGGACCATTTGTTTTAATCAGGTGTTTGCAGACACTTGCCTGACCTCCATTAGTTGAAATTTTAATTGAAATTAACCCCCACTACTACCCCAATTAACCCACTCCCCCAGCACACACATGCGTGCCACACTCCTGGCATCTGTTCTGGGAGAACCGGGGCAAAGGGAGAGAGAGAGCGGTGCGTGGAGGCGAGCACTGAGTGAACATGTCCATACACACTCAAACACACCTATTCAAACATGCAGACCTTTCTGTGTCTGTAAGAACTCAGTGTAGAAGCAGAGCGACAAAATGGAGTGTAACAATTACATCATGTATTGGTCCATGTGTTTAGAAAGTGCATATTGTTTTATTTAATTTATGAATTTATTATTATTATTATTATTATTATTATTATTATTATATTAAAATGTAAATATTTTTACATAAATATATTATTTGTTTACAAAACCAAAATAAATCCAACATTTCAGTTTGCAAATATAAGATATATATATATGAATAAAAAAAAAATTCTAATGATGTTATGAAATGCTATTCATTTTATAAAATAGCTTAAATACATTGTTATGAATAAATAAATATTTTAAAATTAATAAATAAATTAAAGGGACTAAGCCGAAAAGAAAATGAATGAATGAATAAATAAATAAACAAACAAATAAATAAATAAATAAATGTACTTACATAATTGATATTGTTATTATATTATAATTAAATGTAATTTCTATAAAATATTTACAAAATATATAATATAAAAGTGTAAGTCTTATAGTTAAATGTGCTAGCTTTATATTTAACATCATATCACAGTGTAAAAAGTAAAGAAACTGGTGTGTATACCTGCATGTGTGTGTGTTTGTGTCACAAGCAGTGTGTCCTTGGCTGCTGACGCTTGATTTATGACACACATGAGGACTTGCTGACTGAAATGTTCTCAAGAGTGGTGGCACAGCATGTAGACCTACACACACACACACACACACACACACACACACACACACACACAAAAAAAAAAAAAAAAAGCATATTTAGTTCCCTCCCTTATACACGACTAACCCATCAGCCATCAGCCGAAAGGAAATAAGTACTCGGATATCTTGAGCGAGAGAATGTCACCCCGTGAAGGACAAAATTGCAGTGTCCTGAGCTTGTGCACCCAGACACTACAAAGCCATCTTTCATACAGACCCCCTTCCCTTCTTGAAGAGCACCTGAACATCCACCCCAGTCCAGCTCTGGCTCAAAGGTCCTCTTTAAGGGGTGAGGGGTGCAGATCCTGGGGGTTTTGCCCTTGAGCAAGGTGCTTATATCCAGATTTAAGCAGCATTACTCTCTTCAGTGAGTCCAAGTGCAGAATATTTTAGTTTTAATATTATAGTATTCATATATTATATTCTTTATTCATTTCATTTTCTTTTCGGCTTAGTCCCTTTATTAATCACTGCGGAATGAACCACCAACTTATTTAGCACGTTTTACACAACGGATTCCTTCGGATCACTGGGAAACACTGTTACACAATCACACACATACACTATGGCCAATTTCATTCATTCATTCATTTTCTTTTTGGCTTAGTCCCTTTATTAATCTGGGGTCGCCACGACAGAATGAACCACTAACTTATCCAGCATATGTTTCACGCAGTGGATGCCCTTCCAGCTGCAACCCATCTCTGGGAAATATCCACACACACTTATTCACACTCAACACAATTTAGCCTACCCAATTCACCTGTACCATGTCTTTAGACTGGTAAAAACCGGATGAAACCCACGCGAACGCAGGGAAAACATGCAAACTCCACACAGAAACGCCAACTGACCCAGCTGAGGCTCGAACCAGTGACCTTCTTGCTGTGAGCACTACCTATTGCGCCACTGCATCGCCTATGGCCAATTTAGCTTACCCAATTCACCTACAGCCCATGTCTTTGGGGGAAACGGGAGCAATCTGAGAAATCGCACACGATTACATTAACTCCACACAGAAATGGCAACTGCAATATTATTATAATATTATCTTTTTTGGGGCAACTTAAATTGTTTTATGTTCAACCTACTTAAATTTGTAAAAATGATTGTGTTAGCTTAATAGATTTGTGTTGGGACGGCAGGAAGGAATTGTGCTGAACCTAGAATTTTTTACAGCTTTTAAGTTGTGTTCCAGATGACGCAGTGTGCTCTTATACACTATGCAGTCATCAAGTGTATGAAATTTATATGGTTATTGTGTCATTAATCATCAGAATTTGAAAGCTCCGCCCCCTACACTTTATTTTTAAAGCTGTGACAGGTAATTTAAATGTAACGTCCAATAATTTTTTTGTTTGACTTAAGTTTTCATGAGAATAGTATGCATGCACTGTATGCAAACCACTGGTATTTGGCAATAAACTGATTTAAAAATGAATTAAACTGATTAAATGTAATTTAATATATATTTATTTTGTGTCTCTCTTATTTAAATGTTTATTATGGATCTCTGTTAATGAGCTGATGATCTGAATCAGATGTGTTAAGGAAGACTTACAGTACAAGGGGTGGCCAAGGACCGGAATTCAGAACCACTGTCATTTCAGAACTGTAAGTAGATGAGAAATGTTGTACACGAAAGGGGCAAATTAGAAAGATTCCAGTTCGATCTTACAAGGAAACGTCACTATTTAACATTTTGTTAGTGGCTTTTTCAGTCAATTTTTAAAAGTAGGCATAGCATCCAACCCCACCCCTAAACCCAACAATCCTTTGGGGATGAGCAAATCGTACTAAATTGTACGAATGAGATTGTACAAATTATTTATGAATCAGCCACTAAATTAAAGTGGCTGTGAGATAGCATTGGAGTTTCTCAAAATTGCAAATCGATTGCTTGACTATAATAATCCTCTCAGGCTCATTTTAAAAAAGTACCTCTATATACATTACTAGAAACCCCCAAATATGTCCCATGATGTTCATTTTTTTTCTTTTTGTCAGAGGCCGTTGTGTTTACGTTGTGTGATATCTAATTTCTCTTGCGAGAGCCATTGGCGTCTGCTGTTGTCCTGCTGTAAATCCTTCAGAGGTAAGCACCAATTAACCCGCCCACCCACTTCCCTAAACCCAACCGACAAATATAAAAAGCAATGCAGAAATAGAAAAGCCCTCGTCTGATTTTTACCTCATTCTCACTCTGTTATTTACTTGTTTATTTTACTTTTTGGCTTCTGTTTTTGTCTTACCCGCTTTCTAGAACTGTCACCAGACTCGAACCCTGCCAATGTTGTCAACTCTTCTCTGTGTCTCTAGTCCACTGACATACATGGCGAGCTAACTGGACAAACTGGTAACAGTGGGAAAGCCATTCATACAGGGGTAAGTGATTAGCAGGTAAGCACGAAAAGAAATGGCATCATAACGCCCCGTAGCGTTCATTTTAAAGAAGAAAAGCAGCCATAAGTACTTCTGGCTACAGAATTTGCGCTCTCCAGAAACATATATAGGGCTACGTTTTCAGAATGTGCCTATGTTGATAATAATGTATGAAATATAAGTATTTCTTCATAAATATGTAATAATTATGCTGTAAATTTAATTAGACAATTTATTATTTCAATATTGTTTATGTCGATGTTACAACTAATACATAAAATAAACTCAATGATTATATTTTAGGTTTTTTGTGATTTTGCGCTTTTAAAATACTTCCTAACTTTGCTGAAGTTCACCATTTTCACCATTTTAAGTAGTAGGGCTCTACTGCACTCAATATTCTGAATAAATCATCAGTTTTTGGAAAGCCAAATGTGCACCCTTTCCATGACATTGCTCAAACAGCACTAACATGATGATAATGCATAGAATTTTTGCAGCATTAACCAATTATTTCCAAATACTGACATAGATATGTAAGGGAGAATTTGATTAAGGAAGGTTTTTTTTATTTATGTATGTATTTATTTATTTGTTTGTTTATTTATCTATTTATTTTTCTTTATTTATTTTTATCAGGTCTTCTTTTTAAGTCTGGAAAAATATTTTTATAGGCAACCTGTAACTTTGCAGATCTTCTATATTCAAAAGCAGCTACATACACATCATATGACCCCTTTAAAATGCACTTTTTTCTTTTGGATTTTTTCAGTGTCAACTCAATACTTCTATTATTTATACTTAAAACAAAACAGAATAAAATCATACATGAGTACATGAATTGGGACACACCTCTCTTAGCTTCAGCTCTGTTTGTGGGAAGAAAATGATCAACATCCATACTCATCTTGTAATATATTAACCCACCTGCAAATACTTCCATCCTGAAACGAATCGGCAGCTTAAACCAAGCTGATACATCCACCGGGAACGAATTATAGTTGGGATTAGGATTGGAACGAATAACCCAGTGTTTTATCAGTGGGCCCATGTTCCAGTGCCGAGCTGCATATATTTCAGGTAAACATAATCCAGATGCTGTGCAGCAGGGATAGATTCAATTAAGATACCGGACAACTTTGTTAATACAGCCATATCTTAATACCCCTGCTGCAAGTGGTAATGAATCTGGCTCGGAGAGCAGACTGAAACAGGGCTCGGGACAGAAGCCACAGCTTGCTGAACAGTGAGGCAGCTCTGTCTCAGGTGGGCTTTGTTAGAGAGAAATGCTAACAGACTAGAGGCTAATTCGCTATGTAATGTGTCATTTGTGCTTGCTTTGTGTGTTTTGTGTTATCGCTGATGCTTTTCTTTGTCCTATATTGCCTGAGTGTGTTTTTTTCTTCTTCATATGTTTAGGGAACCATTCCAAGTAGTTGTCTAAGAAGAAATTTTAAATGTACTAAACATTTAAAATCTTTTATATTTGTTTTCGCAGCCTTAGAGCAGGTTTTATTTCTCCAGTATAGTAGTACAACAATTTATATACGCTTGATTTATTTATTTATTTTTTTTTTTTCAGATTTTCTTACACAAAGTTTGTTAGACTTTAACAAAATCTACTAAATTTGTGGAAAGCACAGTGATCAATATAAAAAAACAACATCAGGGATTGAAGTATGAAGAAATATTTAACAAAAAGTTCTAAATGTTACAGCAGTAGATCAGTAGGAAAGATTTTCCAGAGAATCTTTATCAAGTTTAAATCAGGACTCTAGACTGACCATTTCATTTCTTCAGTGTTTTCAGTTTCAAGGAACTTCTGCATACACCTTTCACTGACTTCTTTACACACTTTTGGTTTTGTCTAAAGACAAGCAAGTTCCCATCGGTTCCAAACAAATTAAATATGCTGATCAAAGTTTTGGTCACTGCAGTTTGGGCCTACTAATGTGGCCGAGAGAGCTTAACGAGCTGCAATTTAAGAAAGCACATGCAATTACCAAAAACACCAGCAAATAAAGAAACGATCTTCATTAATTTGACAGCACACGTGTTGCAAATTCTAACAACACAAACAACTGAAGGAATGCTCAGCAATTGGTCACAACACAAACAACTGAAAAAATGTGCTGCAAATTGGTCACTTGCAAATATCCACGTAACACAACTGAAATGTTTCAAGGGGACCCAAAAACATGACGGACCGTGCTGAGATATGGATGTGTGTCATGTAATCAGGATATTAAAATAAACAAAAAACAACTCACCTTTTAAAGACCACCAATCACTTCACTGCGCAACAGTCATGAAATACTAGCTGCTTCCCAAATGGCACACTATACACTATGCACTAATGCACTATGTACTTATGCACTTACACACTCAACAGGATAGTATATGTATGTAGTGTTGTCCCAAATGGCACACTAATGTTTTTTTACTAAGAGGAAATTCAAACCGTTTCCCTGATGACGTTTGACGGTTGCCAAATCAGTGAAATAAACAACCGAATTATCATATAATACCTGCCGTGAGTATTGCCACATTCACCATCGGGAGGCGCTATAATCACTCTCATAGTAGAACTTCGCTTTTACCATCCAAAATAAATAAAGTTATCCAACATGTGCGTCCGATAGCTCCGCCCCTTCCGCTACGTAAGCAAACCTGCGGTCGTTGAGTGCGTGAAGTGTCCATCATTCCACACTTCATTTAACCGGCTGAATGAGTGCATCATCCGGGTAATTAAAGTGCACTTAATGTTTTTAGAGTTT
Source organism: Danio rerio (assembly GCF_052040795.2). NCBI lineage: Eukaryota > Metazoa > Chordata > Actinopteri > Cypriniformes > Danionidae > Danio > Danio rerio. Next base: position 30,397,074 of record NC_141035.1, read on the forward strand.
TCAGTGTGAACACACTACTTACACTATTTATACTACAAAATGGCGAAGAATAGTGTTCGATTTGGGACGCAGCTACTAACACATCTATATTTCAGCAGGGTCCGTCATGTTTTTATGTCCCCTAGAAACATTTCCGTTGTGTTACGTGGATATTGGCAAGTGTTGTGATGTATTTGCAGCACACTTCTTCAGTTGTTTGTGTTGTGTTCAATTTGCAACACGTGTGCTGTCAAATTGATAAAGATCGTTTCTTTATTTGCTGGTATTTTGGGTAATTGCATTTCATTTATTCAATTGCAGCACGTTAAGCTCTCCCAGCCACCAGAGCTTTCATTCTAAATTCTCTTAAACTTCAAGATGCACTGTATAGAAAATCAGATTTTCACCCTGTCCAGCACTTAACTGGCAATCAATTCCAGCTCCAGTGTTAAACCATTTGTCTATTAAAAGACCACTTCACTTTTTTGGATATAGCCTAGTTTTCCATCAGCATTGGTACATGATATATAGAGAAGAATCTAAACTCAAAATTAAAAGAGTTTTAGTGTCAGTTTGAGTTTAAGTAAGATGCTAATGGTCTGGCGTCACAGTGGCGCAGAGGGTAGCACGATCACCTCACAGCAAAAACTTTGCTGGTTCGAGCCCCGACTGGGTCAGTTGGCATTTTGTGTGGAGTTTGCATGTTCTTCAGATGTTTACGTGAGTTTCCTCCGGGTGCTCTGGTTTCCAACACAGTCCAAAGACATGTGGTATAGGTGAATTGGGTAAATTGGCTGTAGTGTATGCGTGTTTCAAAAAGTTGGGTTATGGCTGGAAGGGCATCCACTGCGTGAAACTTATGGATAAGTTGACGGTTCATTATGCTGTGGCGACCCCTGATTAATAAAGGGACTAAGCCAAAAAGAAAGTGAATGAATGGATGTTAATGGTCTAAATTTATTCAATGGTCTATGCTAAACTAAGTTTAAAGTATTCTTGTTGGACCTGGAAATCGGCTAATTGGATTCACTCACTAATCACTTTCTTTTGGCTTAGTTAAAACTCTAGGAAGTGCACCTTTAAGATTATCTGAATGTAGTTTTTGTCCTTTCGTCATTTTTATCCTACATTTATCTTTCATGGAAAACTTTTTTGTGGGAATTGTCAGAGTCAGTGACACTGCAAAGAAGCAGTGGTCTAGAAATCAGCCTCTGTTGCTATGGCTGAAAGAGTCATCCCTTTGGCCTTCTTCTGGATCATTTAATGTACACTGCATTCTAAATGGGCTCATTATACCCAGTGTTTGATCTATGTGAGGAATATCTATCCCACTGATGGTTGAATATATCTTAAGTAAGTCATTATACGTAAAATATTATGAAAACAAGCAATAACTCATGACAGGCTATTGAATTGTTAGGAAATAATGGACACCCTAGGCATTAAATGTGATATGATTTTTTGGATGTTGTAGGCTATAATTGCAATAACTGAAAATAATGTAGTGATATGAACTATAATGCAGTCAAAATCTGCCTGAAACTGCTTTAGCTGTGCTGATTCCATAGATACAAAATGTATTTGGGTGGCACGGTTGCGCAGTAGGTAGTGTTGTCGCCTCACAGCAATAAGGTCTCTGGTTCGAGACTCGGCTGGGTCAGTTGGCGTTTCTGTGTGGAGTTTGCATGTTCTCCCCACGTTCGCATGGGTTTCCTCCAGGTGCTCCGGTTTCTGCCACAGTCCAAAGACATGTGGTACGAATTGGGTAGGCTAAATTGTCTGTAGTGTATGAGTGTGTGTGGATGTTTCTCAGAGATGGGTTGCAGCTTGAAGGGCATCTACTGCGTGAAACATCTGCTGAATAAGTTGGCGGTTCATTACGCTGTGGCTACCCTGGATTATTAAGGGGAGTGAGCGGAAAAGAAAATGAATGAATGAATGAATGAAAATATCTCTGCTATATACAGGTGAATTAAGAATTATTACCCCCCGGAATTATTAGCCCCCCTGTTTATTTTTTTCCCCAATTTCTGTTTAACAGAAAGAGGATTTTTCAACACATTTCTAAACATAATAGTTTTAATAACTCATTTCTAAAAACTGATTTATTTTATCTTTGCCATGATGATGGTAAATAATATTTGACTAGATATTTTTCTAGACACTTCTATACAGCTTAAAGTGACATTTAAATGCTTAACTAGGTTAATTAGGTTATAAGGGTTAGCTTAGGGTAACTAGGCAAGGTATTGTATAATAATGATTTGTTCTGTTGAAAAATATATAGCTTAATGGGGCTAATAATTGTGACCTTAAAATTATATATATTTTTTTTAAATTAACAACTGCTTTTATTCTTGCCGAAATAAAACAAATAAGACTTTCTCCAGAAGAAAATTTTTTTTATCAGATATACTGAGAAAATGTCCTTGCTCTGTTAAACATATATTGGGCAATATTTTTTAAAAGAAAATAAAGTTCAAAGGGGGGCTAATAATTCTGCTTTCCACTGTATATAAATGTATCTATATATAAACAATTTGTAAGAATTGATTCAGTCAAGTTTGTCAGATTTCCCAGTGGCTGTGTAATTTTTTTCATACATTGGTTGTATCCTAATGCGTGGCGGTTTAATGCGCTCCACTACTTTAAATACACAGTATTCATATCTACATGCAGAGAATGTTGCTGTCACAGCCGCAAAATGACATTGCCATGCCACTGCCTTTTCCCTCAGTCACAGTGAGAAAAGAGCTCAATGGATGTGGCTGCAGGACTGGATGTACTTGGTTCCAATATTAATATTTATCGACAAAAGTAGCCTGGTGTTAAAACAGGGCCTCGGGGGCATTTGGCTGGACTTAAGCCCCAGGAGGGCATGCTGACTCAAAGTCTTATTCAGATGATGTGCAGTAGATGCTTGTCCTTGAAGAAAAGGCATTAAAGCCCGCTGGAGTCAAAGAGTGAGAGAGTGAGAGGCAGAAAAGCGAGTGAAAGAGAGCAACAGAGGGAGGAAAGAGAGTGACTAGAAAGAGGCAAAGCCTGGGATTCTTCATAGGGTGGATGATGTACAGCACACTGACTCGCACAAAAGTGTTTCCACGCAGTAGAGCACACAATCCCCTCTTCAGGAAACTGAGATCAAAGCAGAATTAAGTAGTTAGAGATGTTGCATGCAAATTTGCACTGGCCTCCAGCCGCATATCTTGCCGTGTTGATTTGGGCGTCAAGCAGCAGGGTGTCAAATGCTTGGCCACTGGAGATCCACAGTGTCGTTTTGTGGGGGAGAAAACGGGTATATTTTGTCTAACACTGGAGCCCATTGTAGATTTTTTTTATCCAGGAGGAGACTAGGTGTTTTTGATGTTGGATCACAGTTAAAGCCTAAAGAGACATCAAATCCTAAATTGTCCCAAGGGAAAAGGAACTGTGCAAATTCCTTTAGTTATTTTTCTGCAGTAGTTCTTGATAATAAATAGCAGACAGGATGTGATGTCATACTTAAAATGTTTTTAAATACATAATGAATTAGTAATAATAAGGTTTACAATATATTTTGTATTGGATTTTTTTTGTTCAATTCACGCTTTAGAATATAGTTCAATAGTGAATTAGTCCCTCCAGGATTGTTTAGGTACCATTTTGTTAGTGTATGTGTGTGTCCTAAAAATCCATTCATTCATTAATTATCCTTTGGCTTAGTCCTTTTATTTATCAGAGGTTGCCACAGCGGAATAAACTACCAACTTGTCCAGCATATGTTTTACACAGCGGATGCCCTTCCAGCCTCAACCCAGTACTGGAAAACATCCATACACACTCATTCACACAAGTACACTATGGACAATTTAGTTAATCCACTTCACCTATAGTGCAAGTCTATAAACTGTGGGGGAAACCGGAGCATCCGGTGGAAACTCCACACAGAAGAGTCCTAAAAATTACAATCACAGTAACAAAGCATGGCATTATTTGCTTTAATTCTTGTTTTGCAGTTAAAATACACAAAAAAAGTTTTAGTCCCTTTATTATTCTGGGGTCGCCACAGCGGAATGAACCACCAACTTATCCAGCAAGTTTTTATGCAGTGGATGCCCTTCCAGCCGCAACCCATCCCTGGGAAACATCCACACACACTCATACACTACAGACAGTTTAGCCTACCCAATTCACCTGTACCACATGTCTTTGGACTGTGGGGGAAACCGGAGTACCCGGAGGAAACACACGCAAACGCAGGGAGAACATGCAAACTCCACACAGAAACGCCAACTGAGTCGAGGCTCGAACCAGCGACATTCTTGCTGTGAGGCGACAGCACTACCTACTGCGCAACTGCGTCACCTATTTTATATTATATTATATTATATTATATTATATTATATTATATTATATTATATTATATTATATTATATTATATTATATTATATTTATTATATTATATTACAAAAAGGGCGAGGCAGTGGCGCAGTAGGTAGTGTTGTCGCTTCACAGCAAGAAGGTCGCTGGGTTGCTGGTTCGAACCTCGGCTTAATTGGCGTTTCTGTGTGGAGTTTGCATGTTCTCCCTGCCTTCGCGTGGGTGTGCTCCGGTTTCCCCCACGGTCCAAAGACATGCGGTACAGGTGAATTGGGTAGGCTAAATTGTCCATAGTATATGAGTGTGTGTGTGAATGTGTGGATGTTTCCCAGAGATGGGTTGTGGCTGGAAGGGCATCCGCTGCGTAAAAAACTTGCTGGATAAGTTGGTGGTTCATTCTGCTGTGGAGACCCCAGATTAATAAAGGGACTAAGCCGACAAGAAAATGAATGAATGAATGAATATTACAAAAAGTTCATACATATACTTTTTATTATTTATAATGAGTAACAAAGTCTACCTATGATGCTTTAATTCTCTAATGGTAAAGCATTCTTTCATTATATGAATTTGCAGATGCATGATTTGGTGACTGCACTTTATGTGACTGCACTTTACATAAATTTAGCAGATAAATTTGAAATGTATTTATTTAACCGTGACAATGCTCATTCATCTGCAGTAAAGTTGTAAATAAGTCAGAGTTAGCCACAAGGGCTAATTTTAAAAAGCCAACCTCAAATCAAAAAACACATTATTACACATGCAATAACAGTAAAGATACATTACGTTAAGACAAAAAACTAGTCTTGTCTTTTTTTCTAGTCCAAAAATCTAACAATTCTTAAATCAAGAAGAATTTTCTAGACAAGAAAAACATAATGTCTTGTTTTAGGAATAATATGCAAAAAGAAAGGCTGTTTTCCTTAAAAGAAGCAAAATAACCTGCCAATGGGGAAGACAAAGTAATCTTATGTCAAAAGGAAAATGAAGATTATTTTGCTTACCTCAATGGCAGATTATTTTGCTTGTTTTAAGGAAAAACTGACTTAATATTGGCATATTATTTTTGAAAACAAGACATTATGTTTTGCTTGCCAAGAAAATGCTTCTTGATATGAGAATTTTTAGATATTTGGACTAGAAACAAGACAAAAGATCTAAGTAAGAAAAGCATTTTTGCAGTGTAATAGATCGTGTTGCTCTGCCATTATTATTTTTCTGTGTCAAAAACTCACATAATGGAGGTGGAGCATGTATATTTAAAATGTGTAAAAATCATACAAGCATCAGCCAAATATTTCATATTATAACTCAATGATTGGCTAAACTGGAGAAAAAAAAATGGTAACATCATATTCCCACAAAGACTCATGCCACCAGCTTGTGCCTAATTCATAGTCTCTGTACAGTGACAGAGCGGGACAGCAGTCAGGGGGGAGGAGGAGGTGGCGGGATAGGGCAGAGCAGGCTTTCAGCAGAGATATCAGCAGACAGAGACACAGACTACAGCCAACTGTGACAGCCTGCAGATAGAGAGACCCGTATGGAGAAACAGGGAGAGATACAGAGATACGTAGATGGATGGAGAGAGCATGGAGGCAACAAACAGAAATGCAGCACAGATATGCACAGGGAAGGGAAGGAGCTGAAGAGTGCGTCGTAACAATAATTCATTATTTGTCTTGTTTTACAAATGCCGCTCCTCGAGACATTCAATTTATTGTGGCGCGGAGGATTGTCAGCCCCATGGAGTGCTTCGCCGTCTCTCTGCGTGACAGCACTCCAGATGCTGAGAGGGGGCCGACACACAGATGCCACTGTGGGGGTTTGTTGAAGGATGAACCAACCTGTGTCCAACGGGGGCCCACTTTCCTTTTCCAACTCCACCCTCCCCACTACACCCCCCTCCTCTTCTCTAGTTAAGCCAGGAAAGGAATTCATTAAAATATAAGTCCTCCTGAACTGCACCCGTAATCCGACAGATTAATGGCAGAGCATGAAATCTGCAGTTTACGTTGACAAAAGTTACAAGTTGGGGGAGGGGCGGCAGGGCCCTGCAGTGGATTACGGGCGAGCGGTGCTTAATGCAGGAATAATTTGATGTAGCTGCCAATTTGCTGCGCACGCACTCACCGGCACAAATCCGACTTTGCTGCGCACTTCTGAGGAAGTTTTATGGGTGAGGAGAACTCCTCCGGAGCACGTGGCCTGCAGACCTGACTCTCTGAGCATGTACGATGACTTTATCAAGTCACTGCATAAATGTGATGTGTGTTATTCATTGATGAGTCAGAAAAAAAATTGGCATTTACATTTTTGCAGTGCAGAGCACATGTAAAACAATCATCTGCAATCGAAATCACTGTTTCAAATGGTGAAAGACGCTGAAGAAATGATCCTCAGTCAGGGTATCTTTCGTCCATTCCATATCTATTTTCAAACAAAACAGGAAAACTAAGAAAGGGCCATTTTTCTGGTTTCCATTTACTTACAAAAACAAAGAAAAAAAATTCTAAAATATTTTGGCTCGATTTAGATTTTTTAAATTAGGGTAGGAAAACAAATAAACAAATTTAAAATTCAATAAACACATGTAGGCAGTGCTGAAACGCCCATTTTTCTCTGATTGGTCCACCAAATCTGAGCTTGTGCGGTCGCCCTCAAAATAATAGTCTTGCGCAGAGCAGCACCCAGGCTTTTAGTTATTATAATTTAGGCCTACAGAAGCTCTGAAACTATTGTGCAAACCAGGTGCTGCTCAGAAATGGCGCAGCATCAGGTAAACATTATTATTATTATTATTATTATTATTATTAGGCTATTATTATTATGCTTTGTTATTAGGCTTTTATTATTCGGTTATTATTATTTTTATTATTATTATTATTATATAGGCCTTGCTCAGAAACAATCATGTAAACCAGGTGCTGCCTGGAAATGGCTATCTTTGCTATTATTATTATTATTATTTGGCTATTATTCTTACTCTTATTCTTATTTTTATTCTTCTTCTTATTATTATTATTATTGCCGGCAGCTAGCTCTCTGCAACTCTCACATAGTCGCCCACTGAAGCTAAGCAGGGCTGCGCCCGGTCGGTACCTGGATGGGAGACCACATGGGAAAGCTAGGATGCTGCCGGAAGTGGTGTTATTGAGGCCAGCAGGGGGCGCCCAACCTGCGGTCTGTGTGGGTCCTAATGCCCCAGTATAGTGACGGGGACGCTATACTGCTCAGTGAGCGCCGTCTTTCGGATGAGACGTTAAACCGAGGTCCCGACTCTCTGTGGTCGTTAAAAATCCCAGGACGTCCTTTGAAAAGAGAAGGGGTTTAACCCCGGCATCCTGGCCAAATCTGCCCACTGGCCTCTGTCCATCATGGCCTCCTAACCATCCCCATATTCAATTGGCTTCATCACTGTCTCCTCTCCACCAATCAGCTGGTGTGTGGTGTGCGGTCTGGCTCAAAATGGCTGCCGTCGCGTCATCCATGTGGATGCTGCACACTGGTGGTGGATGAGGAGATCCCCCCATTGTGTAAAGCGCTTTGAGTGCCCAGAAAAGCGCAATATACATGTAAGGAATTATTATTATGGTTATAATTGTTGTTATAGTTATTATTATTATATAGGCCTTGCTCAGAAATCAGGTGAACAGCAGCAAACTATGTCTAATAATATACAGCTAATTTACAGTTTTATTTAATTTATGCATACACAATGAATGTACGCCTGCTAACTGATCATATGATAGAATATGTAAACTTAGTTTATATATATATAAATATATAATAATACTTAAAAGCCTGGGTGCTAGTCTGCAGACGACTATTATTTTGAGGGCGATGTCACAAGCTCTGATTTGGTTGACCAATCAGAGAAAAATGGGAGTTTCAGAACTAAAATCAAGCCAAAATCTCGTTTTTTTTTTTTTTTTTTTTTGCTCTCAAAAGACAAAAAACGTCCATTTTCTTGAAAACGGATATGAAATGGACTGAAAATACCCTGATTTTCCCTCCTTCATTTGTTTGCCAGAAATTGAAACACATTGATGAAATTAGATTTTGTAGTTTAAACGTATAATTACTCATGTAATCACATACTCGGTGTTAACCACAACCAGTAAGTTGTTAGGAATAAAACTAAAGAGCATTGATAGTATATACAAAGAAATAGTACTAAATAAGGCTATCACGATTGTCAATGATGAGAGACATCCTTTATCGAACAACTTCCAATTGTAACCAATAGGTTATTGATATTGTGTTACCCAATGTGTAAGAAATAAGAAAAAATGATCATTTATACCTCAAGCAATTAAGTTTTTAAATTCCTTCTCTCAGTAGCAGTTGATGGCCAGACTGGATATTTAAATAGAGTAGGGGTACCATGTTTTTAAATGATTTATTTATATATATGCCAACTGTGAAATGTCAGATGTCTTTGTGAGTGTATGCTGCAAACGAAATTTCCCTACGGGGACAAATAAAGTTAACTAACTAACCAGCTAATATTACATTTACCTCAGGAAAGTCATCCACTGTAATCAATTCAATTACAAGAAAGAAAAACATGGCTAGAATTGTCAACACTTTGTTGTTCAAGTAGTTCAAAAATACACCATCATTCAAAAATACAGTACTTTCTGTAATGTTTAATCAAATAGCCTTGCAATCTAATGTCAAAAATTGAAACAGCTTCACATGCAACACTACATTTACCTCAGAAAAGTCATTCACTCTATAACTAGTTCTTCTGTTAGAAATAGTAAGAGATTGCTAGATGTGTAAATGTTTTGTTGTTCAAGTTCAGACATGAATAAGAAGTCAAGTTCAGAGTTACAGTGTAGCCTACTTACCGAAATGAATAACCACTTATCCACACTCGCACCCACACACTCGTCCAATGTGTTTCAAACTCTGAAAGATGTCAATAAAACAGCTTGTCACTTGACGTTAAATATACCTGAGGAAAGTAATTCACTCTTTATAACCTGTTTGTGTGAATAGAATCTTTGGAGAAGAGTATATTGCTGCAATCATGAATATATTGTTGTTCAAGTTTTTCATACTTGAATGAAAGATGAACTGTACTGTATAGCACAACTTGCTGAAATATCAAATATCTTATGGTTTTGCACAATTACAATTTAAAAAAGAATTGTGAAACAACTTGTCAACTGAAGTTACATTTACCACAGGAAAGTCATTCAGTGTCTGTAGCTTATTTGTTCGCTAGAAATAGAAACTTTAGAGTCAATGATGGAATAGCATATTGTTGTTTGAGAAACATGAATGAACATGAAAATATAAGTTTAATGATATCCATTTTACTTGCTGAAAAGTATAATTACCCATGTACATGCACAATCAGTGTTTCAACTGTGAAAAGATAAAACTTGTCACCAGTGTGTGTGTTTGTGTGTGTGTGGATGGGGTTCAGTGTTTTGAGGGATTTAGTGGCTATTTTAATATGCAGCTAATAATATTTCAAAACATTTCAATCTGAATTGTGTTCATTTGAATAAAATGTTTAATGGCATATAAAAAATTCAGATTTATTCAATTACAATTGTCAATTATTCAAATCAACACAAATCAAATTCTGATTGTTTTGGCATATTATTAGCTCCATATTTTAGAGATTACTGTAGGTCAAACTATACAAATAATGAGTCTGATTTTACTTTTTTTAGGCTACATGCAGATATGAACACATTTTTAAAAGAAACGAGTTTTGTGAATACTTAAGATGTTTATCAGTGCTCTGGAACTGCCAGTTTCAGACTGTTGAATGACAGTTGAATTTCCTATGGTTGACGCGATTGAATGCATCATAGTCATATAAACCCTTATAAGGGTATAAATAAATTTATATATAAATATATATAAATAAATAAAAAAACATCAAAACAATTTGATCATCAAACAACATTTGTTTGAAATAGATTCTTTATAGGAGAATACATAGTGCTGGTACAACTTATTGCAAGTATATAATCTCCCATCAGAGTGTCACGATCACCAGCGATCCAGCCTGTGTAGTTCGCTGGTAAACACACAGTTATGCATAGAACTACAAATCTGCCATTAAATGGACTACAAGATCTAGTCATGCACCACTCACACACCATCCCTAGATCCCCATGATTGTAGACAGACACAGCTGAAGCTATTCATGAACAGATTACAAGGACTATTTATACAGCGCACACACACACTTCAGTGCTGAGTCTTGTTGTACTGTTTGTGAACTTACAACGCATTCCATATGTTTTGTGTTTTTGAACCTTGCTTTGTTTTTTTTGTTTACGTTGCCCGCTGCCTGCCTGTACTGACCATCTGCCTACATACATCTGTTTGCCTCTGTGTTGACCAGTGCTTGCCTGACCATTCGTGTTAATAAACCTGCGTTTGGATCCGTATTCCATTGTCAGCGTCCCGTTCATGTTACACAGAGATTACGAAAGACGTCAGTCATCTGACGTTACATTTACCTCAGTAAAAATTACTTAATGTCTGTCAGTCATCCATTTGCTACAGGAATATGAACTTTGGAAAAAAGCACATTGCTTATCATAGCATATTATCTTAGTCATATTGTCATCTGTAGGCCATTTTCGAGTCGTAATAGCAGCCACTTTGCTGTGCATGATTTATAGTTTGGAGTAGAAACACAATAATTACACTATTAGAAAGCAGATATAAGACTTTCATTCACTACAAAACATTGAGAATGATAGAGCAGGAAACAAATTATCATATCCAAAGAAACCTTTTACCATAGCCCTGGATATATGAATTAATTTAGAGGGTTTTGCCCAATTAAAATAGTAAGAGTCTGTATTAACCGTAGTCCCCGTTCTCCTCCACACAAACAGAACTCTATCAATAGGATGAAGATTGTGCGATGAACAGGGTTTAGCTCTTTAGCTACAATCATAGGACATTTCCAAATTATCACTCAAAATGACAGAGGGAATGGGCGCAGGTGACCCCCGAAACAATCGCCCTCATTCAAGCCCGTCTCCCGCCTCCACCCACAATTAATCCCAGCAAACATGTTTGATTGAATCTTTTCAAGCAAATCCTTCGCTCAGGCTTTTGTTAGTTCACTTCTTGTCAACATCCATTAAAATATGCTTTTAATTCTTACGCCCGCCATCTCCGAAGATATGAAAAAACGGGAGAGGAAACAAAAAGGAGGGGGAAAAAAAAGTAGCAGCAAGCGATCCCACCGTCTTCAACTTTAATCAACTGTATGCTGGCATTCCCCCCCCTCCCCATAATAATATGCTGTTTGGGATTCAGTAGGCAGGCTCCACATCAATCATTCCCCAGAATTTTTTTTTCCTGCGCTGCAATAAATATGCAAATGAGGAGAAGCCAGTCACTGGTAATTTCAAGCTCAGCTCACTAGTGGTAAAAAAGGACACGAATTTATTAATTGCCATCGGCCAAAGGAATCCTATTTCTGTGGGCATTGATTACAAAGAGGCATGAGTGATTATCGGGAATGCTGTGGGCTCCGCGCCGCACCACAAGGGGGACGCTTTGGAGAAAAAAGAGCAGATTATCACATCCGCCGCCACAATAGAAATCCTGACATTACGCTCCTCGGCATGAGGCAAAGGGCCTGCGTGAACGCTACGGTTAGGGTAGAGATTTAATTGTAAACTATTCTTGTGATAAATGACATAAAGATGTGGAAATGTGGGTATACATATGCTGCGCTCATTGACTCTGTGCACATTGACTGGCTGTCATTCATTCCACTGAATCCACAACTGGCTTAACTAATGTAAGATCATGCTATTTGTAAATATTGCGCCTATACCAGAGATGCCCAAACAAGGGCCCGCAGGACAAAGTTGGCCCATACTAACCTTTAATTTGGCCTACCATCCCATTTGAGAAGATGAAGAGATTGATGTGGTTGGGGTGATTATCTTTGATAATTTAAAGCAATGTTCTGTAGTTATTTTTAAATTTTAAGAAATTACTCATGGAAAAATTAAAGTAATACAATTTGGTATACTTACCTTCAAATGTGTACTTTACCTCTTTATAAGAATAAGTTTGGGCACCCCTGGCCTATACAATTTCAGCGGTAAAAACAAATTTGGAGTTGAGTTATATTTTAAAATGGCGTATATTGTATCTGTATATCTTAACTGATGCTTGCAATCAATTTAATGCATCCTTGCTGAATCAACGCCTCTCTTCTTTTCAACATGAACATTTAAAGGGATAGTTTGAGATTATTACTCTCTCTTCACTTGTTCCAGTACTGGTTAAATGTCTTTCTTCTGTTGAACAAGAAAGAAGATATTAGTGACTTATAACTATTACATATTGGTTACCAGTTTTCACTATTCCACTGTTGAACTATTTGGAACTGTTTGAGCATTAGTAAAGAGTGAGCAAACTTAAATTATTAGGTGAACTATCCCTAATGCATGTTCATTCATTCATTCATTTTCCTCCAGCTTATTGTCTATTCTAGAGGTTGCCACAGTTGAATGAACCGCCAACTATCCTAGCATTTGTTTTACACAGCGGACGCTCTTCCAGCTGCAACTGCAATTGGGCAACACCCATACAAACTCATTCACACACACTTATACACTACAAACAATTTAGCTTATTCAATTCACCTATATACCACATGTCTTTGGACTGGGATAACATGTAAACTCCACACAGAATGGCATCACTTTCCCCCAGACACAGATGTAAGCCACATTTACAATGTTTTCATTCAGATTTATTAATATGTTTGGAAATATTTCTCAGATTATATGTAAAAAAGCGAGAGATTGCACTTACTGATTAAAGTTAATATAAACTTAATGTACACTTAAAGAGTGTTGAATTTTTATTATTATAATTTGGTCTTATTTATAAGAGCCTTAAGAAACATGCTTTTACATTTTTCAGAAACTTAGAACATAATTTGGGTCTGAAGGGGTTTAACTGTCAAAGCATGTGCTACCATAAGTCTCTTATATTCACCAAGGCTGCTTTGGTTGGGCAAAATACTGTAGAATTCTAAAATATTATTACAAAAATAACAAATTTATATTTGAATACATTTAAAATGCAATTTATTATTGAGATGTAAAGCTAAATTTTTTTTATCAACACTCATGTGAAGTTTCAGAAATCCTTATAAAACATTTATAACACAGCTGCTTAATATTCCTATGGAAACCATTTATCCATTAATGTGCTTTTTTACTATTACTTTCAATCTATTGCTAAATCAAAGTATTAATATAAGAAATATAGTAGGGAAATGAAACAGCATGTAGAACAGAGTTAAATCCTCTCACATTTTGCCGCCTGTGTGTTTACGACGCACTGCATTACACAGCGGTGTATGTCAGTATTTTAAGTCACCGTGCAGCAGTAATCACTGAGTCACTTTTATGGACACACCAGCATGAACCTGTCAGAGAAAACCTACAGCTGACAAAATCTAAATTGATGTTCTGAGACAAAAGTTTAAAAACAACCACAACGCAGGGAGGGGGGAGGAAATATAGAGGGCCAAAGAGAGGCTTCTGTCCAAGGCATTTCATCTCCCATAAATAATGGCCGTAAACTTTTCCGGCAGCACCAGCTAATTAATTCCTGTGCTATACACAAAAGGAAATGCTGGGTGACAAATGGGAGCAGGGCTTGAAAGCTGCCAGGTCTGCAAAACAGTTTCTTCTTCAATTTACAAGCAATTTTGCTGTAAATCATCAACCAGAACTGGCTGCTTTAGGACACAGCCTCTACTGCCACAACATACTAAAACGATGTTTCAGTAATGTGAACATGAGAGAGAGACAGAGAGAGAAAGAGAGAGAGAGAGAGACTGTGGTCAAATCTGCCAGAATCCAGATGCTAATCAATCATGATTTATCTTACTGAACCAGAGGTGAAAGAGATCATGTGCTGTCCATGCTGTCGTAGACATAAGTACATAGTTTGGTGTAAGTACTTAAAATATAAAAAAAACTTTAATATGATATTGCTGTGTTCGCGTGGGCTTTTTCCGGGTGCTCCAGATTCCCCCACCAAGTCCAAAGACATTCCGCTGTGGCGACCCCAGATTAATAAAGGGACTAGGCCGAAAAGAAAATGAATGAATGAATGAATGAATGAATGAATGAATATGATATTGTTTAATTGTACAATGTCGAGCTGCACAATATATAGTTTCAGCATTGATATCGCAAAGTGGTCATCCGCAAAAGTCACATCACAGGATATGTAATGTTGAGTCTGTATTATAATTTATCATTTGCATGTGTTTTTGACGCCTGTAACTGACATAAGAAAGTGTACCATTTGTAACTTTGAAATTAATTAATTTACTGATTTTTATAAAAAAAAATGTATCAATCACTGTACCTGAATACTGTTAGACTCGGAAAGCGGTAAAACACTGTTTATTTCAATTGTATGTTGTATGTATGCTGTTAATTAGTTTATTATAGGGGTGTCAAAATTAATTGCTTCTTTGATGCACCATGATGCAGGCACGGACCATTCGATATCGATTCAGTAATAGATCATAACTGGTTATTACGTACTGATGACATTTATATCCTATGCGCTATGTCGCAGTTGAATACTATAGCGAAGAGGGTGAGGGCAAGGGCGAGTAAATTAAATGCTCGTTTAATTTGTAGCCCTAATTTTAAGGGGAAAAAAAAGCTGTTAAATTAGGTTGAATTACAGAAATTTGCCAGAAATTTTAATTTAAGAAAATTTCTGTAATTTAATGTCCGTTATTTTACAGTAAATTTCTGTAATTTAACAGCCCTTATTTTTTCCTTTATTTTCTGGCACCCCAGCTGCTGGAGAAAAACTGTAAAACTATGGATTTTTTTTACAGTGTGCTTAATATTTCTGAGGAAACAATAATACATTTTTACTTATTTAATAGTATTTATTTGAACTTAATATTTTTCACTCATATCTATACTGTCTCTTTGAATCAATTGAATGCATTTGTTCAAATAAATGAATATGCATCTTTCCACGACAGAGTTGATAACAAACTGCACTTTGATGAATGCTTTGTTCAATGTAAAATAATGTTTTGTTGCTCTGCACCTAAACGCCTTGTATAAAAATCATTAGACAACAAGTCCCCACACTCATTGCCTTGAAAGCCCATTACTGTTATCTCACACGGCGTAGTTACAGTTCAAATGTGTTTGTGAGATGCGTTTGCATCAGTCTTCACTGCCATTTATCCATTTGCTTTGTCTGCCGTTTCATTTTTCATCCAGTTGGCACACTGACAAAGTGAAGCCATGAAGAACATCTGATTGAGGACAATAATGCAACAGAATAAAAACAACAACAACATTAAACCACTATTCCAGAGTTGCTCTCATATCAAGGTCTGGATCCAAACACTTAAACATGTTGCTCAAGGTGACAACTAAACGTCTGTGTGAAAGCACCACATCACGCAGACAGGAAAAACCTTGTTTGTCTGTTACACTGAGGTGAAAAGCCAGTAAAATGAAAGGCTGCCTGACATTATCCTTTTAAACGCAGCCCTTTCCTCTGCTCCACACACACACAAATCAAGAACATGCCGTTTTCCCCCACAGACCAATAGAAGCATCCAAGTGCTTCTCTCAGAGCTCTTTTCGGCCACTTGCAGCTAATCACAGCACAAACAACAGCACACGAGTCTATACGATCATAACCTCAAGTGGCTAATCTCACACCTAATGTCTGTAATTGAAATAAACAAACACTGCAATTCAAAAAAATAAAATAAAAAAATACTGGTTTACTACAGTACACTGTAAAACCCAACAGTCAACTTTATCAAACACTGTAAAAAAATGCAGGGTTCTACACAATTCATTCATGTTGTCCCAACACAAATTGATTAAGTTAACTTAACACTTTTAACAAATGTATGCGGAATGAACATAAAGAAATCAGTTTTACTCAGTTTAAATCTCAAGAATTGGGTTGTTTCAGCTCATTTTAAATATGTAGTTTGAAAAAAATATATATATGTTTTGAGTGAATGAAACGAGTTAACTCAAAATTGACTGAAAGTTAAATCTACTCATTTGAAAAGAGTTTTGAACTCTTGAAGGTGTGTTGAACTAGTGTTGAAGGTGATGAGTTAATTAAATACCTCATTACTTCAACTTAAATGCAGTAAGTTCACATTAATCATATAAATATATTTTTAACTTAAATGGTTTGTAGCAAAAGGTTTTCTCAAACACTTTGAGTTGCCTTAACCTAATGTGTTTTACAGTAATCAGTTGGTTTGAATTCTCTTTATTTATAGAGTTACTGTGCTCAAATTGCTTCATTTACTCTAATGGATGAAGGTCACGGTATTCATTAGGGTTAGTTTTTAAACATAAATGTTGCAAACGATTTCCTCAAACAGTTTGAGTTACCTTAGGCTTTGGGTTCTACAGTGTATGAATTAAAAAAAAGAGTCAGTTCAACACAGTTCCATCATCATTTGAAAACTTGTTTCAAACATTTATGAGGAGATTTTAATATACAACTAAAGAAATTTTGAAGAATATGGGAAACTAGCCATTGACATCCGTAGCATACAGCATGCTCAAAAAATGACTTTTGCTGCCTGCTCAAGCTACTTATTTAAAATGAGTTGAAACAACACTGTTCTTTTTTTGACACAATTGTTTTATGTTCAATACACTTACGTTTGCAAAAACGATCAAGTTAACTTTGTGTTTTTTTTTTTGTGTTTTTTTTTTGCATTGTGTTAGATTTGTGTTTTAGGTGAAACATGAAGGAATTGTGTGGAATTCTTTACAGTGTAGGATGAAATGTAACTTACAAAAAAAATTGAAATTACAATTATTGCATAAGTTTTTTTGGACAATATATTTGTTTTATGTTCAAGCCTAAATTTAAATACATTTATAAAAAAAAGTAATTAACTTAATTGTTTTGTGTTGGGACAATGTAAAGGAATTGTGCTGATTATAACTGGGGATGTGGATGTGTAGTTCCCAGCATGCTTTGTGTGGGTAAAAAAAGGGGGAAAGTTTGTAATAAATGTAATGTTTAAACTAGAGAGAAAGACTTGTTTAAGTTTAATCCTTTCATTAAACGTTTTGAGGTTTACCACCGCGCAAAGTGTTGGCAGCTTTGTAATTGACATTAAAGAGATAGTTTACCCATTACTGAAAATGATGTCATTATTTACTCTTTACATGTGCCAAGCCAAATGACTATCTTATTCTAATGCTAGCTCTATCTCAGTCAACAGTAAGCATTAGTAAAGCAGTTGATAAGTTTAATCTACAATAAATCGAAATGTCTGGTTGTCCAAATTTAGTGACTGAGATGAATGGGCTTCACAAGAGGAGAGTAAACTGTCTTCCAGACAAGGTAATTCAAATGAAAGTGATTTGAAATCATTGGTTTAAAATTTATTTTGCTGTTGGATCCCATTTGTCCAAAATAAGTTAAAATAACTCAAAAAAAAAAAAATATATATATTTTAAATGTGTGCCGATTAAATTAAGTAACAACAATGATTCATTTTTAGACTACTTTTTAGTATTTCATGTTCAACATAAGAAATTCAGGGCAAATTTAAATGAAAATTAATTTGTGGGGGAACTATCACTTTTAGACTGATTATAACCACAAGTGCATGCTTTATTCAGTTTTTTATGGAATCATTTGCTTTGTTTATGGCCAGTGGTTTAACTCTGTATTGTTCTTTGAACTGAGGTGTGGACAGTGCCATTGTGTGGTGACCTTGGGTAACACACGCGGACACAACAGCTCAGGGCATGAATAGCTCAGCACTGGATGCCAAATCTTTTTTCCCCCTTCTCATCTCCCATTGCTTTGGGAGTTTTTTTTTTTCCTTAGGAAATCGTCCGAGTAAAACTTAAAACATTCATCTTTCTGGCTTCTGCAGCCTCGGTGTTCATAAATTACATTTCATAGATCTCCCTTATCCAGTCGTCCTCATAATAAGGTCTATAAAAGAAGAGGGGATTCCAAGCTGATTAATTGTTTCCAGCTTTTGTTTTTAATTAATTGCATGGCTACTTCGTCTACTGGAAGTTCAGTCGGAGACGAGGTGAAACGTGCGGATGGCTTTTGAGTTGCGTACATTTTTGGATTCATCTATTCAACATTTAATTGCGAAACATCAAGCGATGACATTTTTACCAAAATTTCAATCAAACCTTCATGTTTAATCACATTGCGGTCCGTAAGGTGCTATAGGTATTGTATGGATTGCATTGAAATGCATGCATGCACATTTCTTACCACATGCAGGTGAAATACAACAACAAAGACGCGCACGTTCAGCGTACACCACTCAATTTCCTCTGTAATCTGTCATCTTGCCTGTAGTTTTAATTCCTGTTAACTGCATGGTTGCATGCCACTGCTTCATTCATTTTAATGGAATTGAATAACAGCGCCGCATGGCTGCACTCGCACAAGGCCGCTTTAATTGGAATGAATGTTTAAAAATGTGAAAAATATTCATGCTGCTGGTTTTCCAGGGAAAAGGCCACATTTGTTTTGGGTGACTTCTGCCCATTTCAAGAGCCCTTCAAGAAGTTTTTTTCATATCATTTTGTTGAAAGAAATTTCGGTATGTGTCTTTCAAGCATTTGGTGTGTAATTTAATCATTAACATTTATAAAAATATAGATTTACTGTTCAACATTTAGCTGAGCAATTTTGAGATATGAACTCATCAGTTTTGAAGTAGCAAATACAGTTCAAAATGCTTTAAAAACATACTATTTTAAATTATAATTTCACACTTTATACTTTAAGTTTGTGTTAAATTCAGTGTATTACATGCCATTTGTTTTACGATTATTTGTAAATGTGTAGACCAAATTGGTCTCTCACAGACTCTACATCAAGTTTTGTGTTTGTAATACAGCTAAGAAAAAAACCCCACTTGAACATTCTCAGATCCTCTGGATATACAGATGACAGTCAAAATGAAGTTGAAAATGAAGTTATTAACTCCTCTGGAAATTAAAATATAATTTTGTGTTAGAAGAGTATATATATATTTTTTTTTTTTAGTTTGGAATAAATGTCATGAGTATTACTTAAACACAATTATAAATTGTGAATCCAGAGAAACTGGGAATTTTCAAGTGGACCCTTGTTTGTATTTTTCTTTGTATTAGGAACAATATGTTGTCACACTGGATTTGTTATGAAACTCAATTTGCTGCTAGACTTAATGAGATTTTGATTGTGAGGCCTGATTGAGCACACTGTAAAAGTGACTGATTACTATACTCTGCTTTTTTAGTATACAAACTTTCCCCATAAAAATATATTTAGGGTTAAATAGAAACTATAATTAATTATCTCTGCAGTATAACTTATCAGGCCTGGAACAACAGTCTTGCAAATATGATTTGCCACACAACAACAAAATAAAATTACAAAATCTTTGTAATCTCATTAGTGTTTATCTTTTCTTCATTGATTCGATATGGAAAATCATGTTGCATAAGGGCAAAAAAAAAAAAAAAGATTTCTGATTTTATCTACAATCTGATTATTATCTTTCAGATTTTGCAACATTTTGTTAGATAACCAAAAATAAACAGTTGAAATAAAACCGTTTATTAATGTTGTCATTAAGTGTTTATGTTTGATTTCAGAATAAGTGATATCTATTTATCTATTCTAATAGTCTTACTCAAAACAAATGATCACAAAACATTTACTTTACATCATTTTTAACTGATCTGAACCCTGGATTGTTTTGAGAAATTAATATTAATTAGTCAATTGACAGAGTGAGTGAATAAATAGCTTAAGTAAAGCTAAGGCATGTTTTTTATTGAGCATATGTAGGTGAAATACCAAGAAAAAATGGGGGGCATGGGGGGCGCATGACATTATCAATTACCCCAATGCAGTGTAAATTTATTACAGAATTATGTTTTGTGTTTTTTAAAGTTCACTACATTCTAATACTGAATGAACTGAACTAAATTGAACTTACACTTAAACTCTGAAAACTGAACTGACACTTTTAATTCATTATAATCCCCTATCTGAACCTGCTTTGACAAAATTTACATTGTAAAAGCACTATAGAAGTAAAGAAGTAGAAATTTAGAAATGAAATTTAATTAATAACTGTTAAAACATCAGGAAATATACTGACATATATATATATATATATATATATATATATATATATATATATATATATATATATATATATATATATATATATATATATATATATATATATATATATGTATATGTATATATGTATATATATATATATATATATATATATATATATATATATATGTATATATATATATATATACACACATACTAACATACATACATATATACAGTTGAAGTCAGAATTATTAGCCCCCTTGTTTATTTTTCCCCCAATTTCTGTGTATCGAAGAGTTATTCAACACATTTCTAAACATATTGGTTTTAATAACTCATTTCTAATAACTTATTTATTTTCTCTTTGTCATGAAAATAAATAATATTTGACTAGATATTTTTCAAGACACTTCTATACAGCTTAGTGACATTTAAAGGCTTAACTAGGTTATAGGTTAACTAGGCACGGTATTGTAATTAGGCAAGTTATTGTATTAGGTTTGGTTTGTTCTTTTGACTATTGAAAAAAAATAAACGCTTGAATGAGCTATAATTTTGTCCTTAAAATGTTTTTAAAAAAATTAAAAACAGTTTTTTTTTGTAGCTGAAATAAAATAAATAAGACTTTCTCCAGAAGAAAAAAAAAATATTGTAAGACATACTGTGAAAATTTCCTTTCTCTGTTAAACCTAATTAGAAAAATATATATATATAAAAAAAAAAAATCAAAGGGGGGCTAATAATTCTGACTTCAACTGTATATAACTATATATATATATATATATATATATATATATATATATATATATATATATATATATATATATATCAACTATATATATGTATGTATATATATATATATATATATATATATATATATATATATATATATATATATATATATATATATATATATATATATATATATATATATATATATATATATATATATATATATATATATATATTCAAACTACTTACTAATAGTGTTAATTAATAAAAGTTAAGCTACAGACATCAAGGTCCTGTAACATATACCAAAAACATAAACGGGCAAAACGCCTACGAATCACATTTTATGGGAAATGTGTATTGTTATATGGTTAATAACTCTCTTAAAATAAAGGTACTTTATTGTTTATTGGCATTGATGGTCCCAAAGAAAACTTTTAACATCCAAAGAACCTTTACATTCCACAAAAGATTATTTATAGTAGAAAAAGGTTCTTCATCCTTAGAATAATTGGGTTTTTTGGAAACCATAAATGGTTTTTCAATGGCAACACTGCAAAAATAAATAAATAAATAAATAAATATGGTAAAACATTTTAGAACCTTAATTTTTAAGAGTGTATTTTTATACTGCCTTTATATTTTATTCAGATGTCATCAATAGAATAAAAATCATTATTTTAACATTGATTAATAATAAGATTATAAGAGAAGAAATATATACTTTTTTCTTATCACTATCACTTTTTTAGAAGACTTTAGAGGATCATTTTACAAAACAATGCTGCACTAAAAAATATTTATGCTGCTTGTTGAAACTACTTATTTAAAAGGAGCTAAAACAACACAATTCTTGAGATTTCTTTGGAAAACTTAAATGTGTTATGTTCAATCCACTTAAATTTGTTACATTATCTTAATTGATTTGTGTTGAGACAACATAAATGAATTGTGTGGAATCCTGCATTTTTTGCAGTGTGGGTTGTTTTAATCCAAACTTGGATAAAAAATAGACAAAAGACAACACAACAGTTGGGTTAAATGTATCAATTAAAACTGTTGGGTTTGTCCAAATTTGGCCTACATTTGAATTAAAACAACCCTGCATTTTTAGAGTGTATGTAATATACATGTTAGTAAGCTTTAAAGTCAACAGCAAACCCATCAATCAATAAATTCCACAAACCCTGACCACCATCATCACACACACACTAAAAAAATTTGGGTTGTTTTAACCCTATGGTTTTAACCCAACATTGGGTCAAATATGGACAAATCTGACATAATTTTTTTGATTAAATGTAAATGTCACTTTTAAACCCAAATGGTTGGGTTTCTCTATATTTCACCCGAAGTTGAATTAAAACAACCCAGTATTTTTAGAGTGCATCAAAACATTGACACAATACTCAGAGGCATGTCTGTATTCAAATCCTGCTCTTAAAATATAAAAAAGCAGCAATTAAAAAACTCTGCTAACATTTATATTTAATGTGTGGACAAGGTCAGGCTGAACTGATAGTCGATGTTCAATCAATAAGAGATTTGAATTTAAAGAGCTTTGTCCCGGCGGGTGACGGAGCAGGAGTCAGCGCTGTGGATAAACCCGCAGGCCTGGTTAACTCTCAGCACCATGATTAATTCATATACTGGATTATGTGCCACCGCTGGGCTCCTTCACACTAAAAGCACACACCGCAATGAGATAAAGGCTTTTCCTCCAGATAGAGGCTCAGTTTGATGGCCGTCGTCTTCCTCGCATGTGTTTCTGTGAAAGATCCCCCTACTCAATCTCAGCTTACTCTTTGTTTCTCGCCCCCCGTCTATGAATGCAGATATGAATCGAGATGAGTTTGTTGTTTCTCTGTACATCTATTGTTTCTGATGTCAAGGTGCTGCTCTGCATGTCCGATGGCATCTTTGGAAATTTGTCACGTTTTGGAGAACGGGAGATTTTTAGATGTGCTGTGAAAGAGCTGTTTATGGAAGAGTTATGATTCCCTTAGTTATTGAAGGTGTTTAGTAGATAGTGAATGGGTTTAAAAATGGCAGACCTTTCAGGTATTCCAGCTTAAAGATTAAAAAAAGCTAATATTTTGTTTGTTCCAAACTAATTTTGACTGAAATTCTGAAATTATTGTTTTATTTCTTTTTATTATTACTGTTTTGATTTAAATTAGTTTTGAACACTTTAAAAAGTAAATATTAAATATTACACAAATAATTATTACTAAAGTAACAAGGACAAAATTTATGTAAAAATCGAATACAAATTTTATTCTTACGGTTTTTAACTGCTAATTATTTTAACTAATATGTTTATATATATATATATATATATATATATATATATATATATATATATATATATAGTCCTGAAGATTTACTTTATAAAATACAAGGCCAGGGAATTATGTTGACCTAAGTTATTTCAAAAACATAAATAAAAAATAAATAAATAAATAAATAAATAAACAAACAAACAAATGTTCGATAACAGAGTGGTCACACATTATTTTGTCTTACATTATTTAAAAACATTTTTAAAAGTAAACACGTTTTAAAATGTCTTTTAAAATGTAGGTATAATTAAAATAATAAAAAAAATCATTACTTGTCTGAAACACAAGGATAAGTTAATGTTGACTTAAATTCTAATAGATTTATTTTTTACCGAACAATTCTTAAAATGTTAAAAAAATATATAATATAAATATAAACATTGAATTATCCTCATCAGTTTTATATAACACAAAGGCAACACATTTTTTTAATTTGATGAATTCCTTAAGATTTTTTAAAAGTAAATATTTTTAAAATATATTAATAATAGTGTTAAATAATACTGATTATAATTATTTTATAATTACTGTTCTAAAAATCAATCGATTTTATCTTGACCAAACAGTTGTGATTTAACTTATTTTTTAAAAGATTCAGACTTAATTGTATTTAATTAAACAATATTTATAAACTATAATACAATTATTATAATTTAAATATAAATTGTAAAAAGAAAATAGGTGATTAAATACATGTTTGTTACATAAAAGTGATGATTTCAATACTCTCATTAATAGGTACAGTTGAAGTCAGAATTATTAACCCCCCTGAATTATTAGCCCCCCTGTTTATTTTTTCCCTAATCTCTGTTTAATGGAAAGAAGATTTTTTCAACACATTTCTAAACATAATAGTTTTAATAACTCCTTTCTAATAACTGTTTTATTTTATTTTGGCCATGATGACAGTAATGAATATTTGACTAGATATTTTTCACGACACTTCTACACAGCTTAGTGACATTTAAAGGCTTAACTATGTTAATTAGGTTAACTAGGCAGGTAAAATATATAGCTTAAAGGAGATAATAATTTTTTAAAACAAACTGCTTTTATTTTGCCTGAAATAAAACAGACTTTCTTCCGAAAAAAAATAATATATTATCAGACATAAAATTTCCTTGCTATGTTAACATCATTTGGGAAATATTTTAAAACAAACAAAAAAATCCAAAGGGGGGCTAATAATTCTGACTATCTGCACCTTGTAAAGCTCAGCCTCATACATTCTCATTCACAGTACATCTCAATGCGGAAAAGGCTATAATCGGCCATAAACACAGGACATGATTTTCAAATATTTGATAGAGCTGATCTGATCTCTGAGTAAATGATGCTGTGTGGAGAGTGAAATGCTGTATCATGAAAGCACATCTTTACAAGCGTATTTCACACACAGCAGACAAAACGACCTTGCGAGGGTCACGTTACGTCCTCCACAATGTCAAGTTCATCTGTGAGATGCTAATATCTTCATTTCCACCGGGGAATATCCTTCACAACCCATATTTCAACCTCCAAACACTAAGACGAGCATCTCCAGACTGTATTTAGATGCTCAGCTATAATCCAAGGAAAAGCACCTATCATATGAATGTCATAGTTTCTAGTTTTATTAAAAACTCACAAATTTGTTCAACATGTCGTGTTTATACAGTGAATGGTCTAATATGCACTGGAGGTCACGTAAGCTTAGGTTTATTAGAACAATAAAAGACATACCATGAGAATTTGATATTTAAAGAAAGCAGCAGCTGCGTTTGCTGCACATTTGACCATCAATTTCAATAGTTTGGATTTTCCTTTAAAGACACAAAAATAAAACTTGTAGGTCTAAGTATGTTATATTAACAATTTATGAATGTTTTTTCTTCAGCAGACTAAAAAATTAAGAAGTCAATACTTCTTATAGTTTTTTAAACACTTACACTTTGTTTCAACACGTTCTGCAGATAATGGTGCAAAGCACTTTTACAGTATTTGTGCTATGTTTTTATTTGGCAACTGTCTACTTGTATTTTTTTTTCTTTTTTTTCCAAGTTTTTTTTTGTAAACAACATTTTGTACAAACTAGCACAGTGAACCACAACCCCAGCAAACTCATTTTCATCGTACAATATAAATAAAATCGATACAAAAGTTTGGTTGGTTGCTTGGAACATTTTTTTCTGAATCAAGAGGTTCTAAATCATGGTTGATACTTTTTAACTCCTGAATTAAATATATTACGTAAACAGTTGACTGTTCTATGTCCCTTTCAGACCCTTGGTTAAAATAATTTTAGAAGGTAGACTTCATTTATCAACATTTCAAGTTCTCTTCCATTAAATAAAGGGTGCACAATCCATACGCATTGAATGTTTCGCCTTTTGAAGGCTAACTTCTTCAGATTTGGTGGAATTCTTGGGAAAGAAAAAAACTAATTGAAAAAAAAAAAAAAAAACAGGATATGTCCAGAACGAGAAAAAGAAAAGCTTTTCTCCCTGGCCTTCAGAAACGTATTTAGTGTCGAAAAGGTTGTTTAAGTGTCAGTATGGCAGAGCCTTGAAAGGCAAGGAGGTCTGAGGAGTTTTCAAATAAATAAATTAGTCTGACGGCTTAGATCTCTCCTGGAGTCAACATTGCAGGTTAGCGTTAGATCAGCCGCCTCGGGTGTTTCTCTGTAAAGCTGACAAGTCTTTGACGGTAGCTGACGCTGTTAATGTGTCGCAATCGCTGTTTTTAGAGCGCCGATTAAACCGATTTGTGGAGGGACGCCTCGTAGCGGAGTTCATACAGCGACCGGGTCAACAGTATCTCTTCTTGAGTTCGGATTTGGGACAAAGAAGGAACGAAAAAAAAACGGACCATCAACACAACAAGTTCAAGAAGGTGAATGTCAATGCCCATGCTGCCCTCTACTGCTCTCTCCAAACACATTTATGACATGGGGGGTGAAAAAAGAGACAAAAATGAGAACCAGAATGTGCGGCCGGTCAGTGTGTCCCCGTTCCCACCCTCCCTCCTCCAACGGAATGTCCATTCACAGCAGCTACCAGACTGTGCCCTCGTTCATTTCTGACGGAGGATGGGAGAGGTGGTTGCTGTATCCGCTGCCATTCAGCGAGAGGGACGTAAAGGACGGACTGGGCCCGAAAACATCTGAGGACATACTGTGCAGGGGTCCAGGGATGCCGGGTTCAGGACTAGGCGAGTCTCCCGGGTGGTGAGACATGATGTCTGAAAAGCGTTGTACTTCACTGGACGGATGGTGACCGGGGATGGGATGGTCCATGCCCCCAAGTGGGGTACCGGTGGGTCCTGATGAGGGAACAAAAGGGAGGTCTACAGGAGTCTGGGCCTGTGAGGATGGAGGGCCTTGGGGAAAGAAGTCGTAATTCCCTCCTGGGCCGTAGTACTCGCTTTGATAATCTGCGGATACACAGAACAATAAAAGAATTTAGCTTTGGATGCAAGGAGAAGGAGAAAATTCCTTGTTTAAAAATTCATAGAACATGTAGTCTGTCACTCTTTGGAACAAATCTCAATGTGCCACATTAGTCACAGTACATGTTACACTGAAATCACAAATGTAGGGTGGGGAGAACAAAGGTTTGCTAATTACATCAAGGAAGGTTTTGGTCTTTCAGAACAGCTGAAAACGTATGAAGAACACTGTTATTGATATGATAGCAGGTGTATATATTTATGTAAATAGCTGCCTTGTTTTATGCTCATGCAAATTATATGGTAAACTGAGGATAGTTATGTTCATGTTTCTCAGCAAGAGTTTATATTTTGATCGGCTCTTGTTAACCTAACAGATAAAGCAGAAAAATTATGATTCTGGTATTTAAGCTGGATATATATACTTATCTTTTTATCTTAATTTAAAAGGGTTTTGTTTTTAAATTAATCTTCAAGTACATTCATAACCAATGCTTTACATATTTATGCACTATATATTTTGTATGCTAACTGGCAAGAATAATCTATTTTTGAAAAATATATTTAATAAACATGTGAAACATAGTATTGAACCAAAATTGTATTGAAACGCCATGTATAGCAACAAGATCAAAACATTCACGCAATTATAGTTTAAAAAATAAGTATATCGACAAAAACGTTAAAGAAGCTTTCAAAAAGTTATTCAAAGAGCAACACAACAAATATTAAACAGCTGGTATGGTATCAATATCAGAGCATTTAGATATAAAACACGGTCAACAAGCCAGTTTCTTTTTTTTCAAAATCAGAATTCACAAATCTAAATCACAAAATGTACAAGGTTTTAAACGAAAAACAATCTAATAGACGAATAACATTTTCTTAAACATATACTTGTCGCGTAAATCCATCATTTTCACTTCTCAGGCGTAGCTGCGCAAGTAAGACACATATTTCAGACAAAGATTTGAGATGGATAAATGTGCAATAATAGGCCATTAGTATATCTCACCTCCATAGTATGAAAACGGGCCGTTTGGAATTAATTCTCCAGGCTCGAGTCTGTCCACGAGCGTTCGCATTCTTCTCGGACTCCGGAAGAACGCGTGTCTCCTGGCGCCGAGCGCGCTCAGCTGTTTCATACGCCGCTCTTTGGACCGCCGGTTCTGAAACCATACCTAATGAACATTGACAAATAGCAGTGAAAATCATATTAATAATTTGCAGTAAAATCGGTAACACTTCATAGAACAGTGACAAAGTGATAAACATTGCAATAATTAATTCCAATTGTAAAAACAACAACAAGCTCTAGATTTACGTTAATAATTAGTGGTTTTGGTTTATTAAGACAACGTGTCTAGATATATAAATACATAACAATTATGAGAGGAAAATCAAATTATCATCAAGTACCTAAATAAATAGCTAAATAAATAAATCACAAAAAAACATCGTTAGTACAACATATTGGCGTACATTTCGTGTGATTGATAATATTTTATTTCCGGCATTATTTAAATACATTATAACAATGCCATTTTACTTGGGTTTTTTACGAGTGTTTAGAGAGTTAGCTCGATTTTAGGCTATTTGTTATTAGTCACTCAAGGTGGTCCAAAATACAAATAGGCCTACCTGTAGGCTTTACATTGTGCATAATTTTGATTTCCAATGTAAGGCAGCAAATAATCATGTAGGCTAATTTATTGTGCAGAGACTGTAAAATAAATAGACTCTACCTGACGTGCACACCTAAGCGTCTGATACTATGCCCTAATGTTTACATGTCAGGTTTACCATTTTTTATTGGTCTAGAGCTGTCTTTACAGTCTACTAAGGTAAGCATGTGAAGTTAATAAATACATTCGTATTGTAGTGACACGATTACTCGTAATTATCGTCACTGTTAGAGAGTCGGATCTAACCTCACTTTAATGATCTTTTAACCCTCCATTTACTCCGACTGAGGGGGCAGCAGCGGGGACTTCAAATCTCTAATTAATACTTAATAGGAGGGTGGTTACCGATATATTAACCGGCTCTAGTGCAGTTATTATTTCGTAATCTATATATCCACCCTTGAATTCCTCTTGCTAATTATAGTTTACTCTGACGGTCTTAAATATCCAACCTCGCCACTCTATTAATCTCAACCCTTTCCCTGCACTTGATCTTATGATGTTCAGTCTGATTTTAAAGCATTATCCCCACATCTATTACGGGGCCTTTAACGATGATGATGCTTTATCTGTGTTCTTATCGGATCTCTAACGCCGAAAAAATGACCAAGATGAGGGTCTTTAAAACGATGCTGACAAATCCCATATAGCGTGCGTAAATGAGGGCGCGCGTTCACCAATGCACTGCGCGCATCGCTTGGACTCTCATTGTTCCGTCGTTCACTCGACAAAAACGCAAAGATCGATTCTCAATTTCTCACAGAAAACCACCTAGTATGAGGTACTTTGACAGACACAGGGACAGATTTCTGCGTTTCCACTTGACTGAGAACCGTCACAGCATGTCTAAATGTGGTCGCAAAACGTGATGGCGCTGCATTGCCAAGACTCCCATCGTTCTCACCAGTCTGATGCCAGCTGGCGTGCCTCTCCATCTCTCGAGTCAAGTATAAAAAGGCTAAGCATATAAATGTTACTTCCAAATATTTACAGGTGCCAGCAAAAAAAGTGTCCTCATTTTAATTCAAATGGTCTTGCCTCAAGGATTGGCAATGAGAAGCACAAAGAAGGCGCGCGTGTGCTTTTCACAATTTCATCCAAAGAGAGAAATTTATCCCACAAGATGCTTAAGAATCGCATGCTATAAGCTATATTATTCTTCAAATATCAATATCGACATTCCTGTTTTAGCGTTTTGATCCTTGCAATTGTTATGACCAAAGCAATAATGTAATTAATAACACACACATCAAATTTATGCAATAATGTGCAATTTTACCTGAATAACTCGCATGTTGAGTCCCGTCTCTTGCGCCAGTTGCTCCCTGATGTGTCTGGTTGGTTTGGGGGTCGCCGCGAATGCCGCTTTCAGTGTCTCCAGTTGCTTTGCTTTAATAGTGGTACGCGGTCCTCTCCGTTTGCCTCCAAGGTTCTGGTCATCATTTTCATTGTTACCCGTTTCTTTGTCCGATAAATTTGCGATTTCCGCATCCTTGACATCGTCCTGTAGCTGGTCTTGAGAATCTGGCGATAAACTAGGATCACTGCAAGCTGTAACTGAATAGGGAAAAAGGGCCGTCGGAAAAAAAGGAAGTCGAAAAAAAAATCTGAATTAGACATGGTGACCTGAGATGCGCTGAACACTAAACACTGGAATGTAGAATAAATAAATGAATAAACACTATGAATAAAGCACAAAAACAAATTTCGAAAGAATAAAAAAAAGAAATGAATCTACAAAGAAGGAACAAAGAAATAATGGTATTTACAGTTGAAAGAACTGTCACGATGCACTAGTTTACGACAGTAAAATTATTATTAGTAAATAAACTGACCAACATCGCGATAGGCTACTAATTTAATGCAATTCATTTGACATGGAAATTGGTAGAGAAAATTCTAAACAAGCTTGTTTAGATTGTCGTGCCCCATCTGAAGATCTATTTTAGTGTACTGTTTAAGAAAACAAAACATTTCAATCTACAGCCCTATTCTGAACAATATTTGTCTTTATTGTTTAAAAAATGTTTTACAACAAAATATGAATTGCTAATAAACATTTAATCAAAAAGCAAAAAATCTGTGGGGGGAAATAAACCCGCTTGCAGCGTGCAATACATATTTTCAATTCTAGCATAATTTACTTACCTGATAGGAGATTTGAGTCTTTTCCGTTCGTGTTGCTTAAATAATCGTCTTTACAGACAAATTTATTTTCGTCTATGATGTACAATTCCTCTCCTGTGGAAAGCTGCTTGTTACACATCATGCATGTGAAGCAGTTCAGATGAAACACTTTGCTCCGTGCCCTCCGGACCAAGTCATTCGGCGAGATCCCCTGAGCACAACCCGCACATTTTGTTCCAAAGCGCCTGCAAAATGGACAGACCAAAAAAAAAAAAGTCAATATACAGGAGTAAAACGAAAGAAAAATACGAAATTATCTGCATAAGCTCAGGCGAGACTTATTGAATAACATCACTTATTTGAATTCATATAAAATTCGAATGTTTCTAAATGTTAAGTATTACCATCAAAGTTATTTTTTGGGAATAATATTTACCTGGTTAATTGTTATTGGTTGCAGCATTTTAGAATACGCAAACAAAATAATATTTATATATGCATTAGCATGTACTTTTTCCACTGTAGGCCTAAAGAAAACATATACGTTTATTGAGCAGGTTAGTAATGTGCATTAAAGCACAATTAATAATCTCCCGTAGCATCTTCATTCTTACAATCCAAACACCATTGCAGTAAATTCTCACCACTTAATAATGACCAATAATGTGTATTGTGGTTCTCTGTGCAGATTGTTGATTCTGAGTCTGTGATTACATTGTCTGAGGGTCTCCATCACAGAGTCGTTTATTATTCAAATCCACTTATCACATCTTAACTCAAACCACTGCAAACACACTCGGCGTTGTGCAGACAGCCTGCCACTGGGCCACGTTACACTTTCAACTACCCTGGCAAAGCATTGATCCCTGCGGCTTCCCTGGCTGCCATTCGTTGTAAACAAAGTGTGATTTCCTTAAAGCCATTGCTGCGGACGAGTACACAGACTATTAGTGTATCTGCTCGTCATTTTGCATAACAATTCAAATTAACAAGCATTTAATTAATGGGCGTCCTAATCAAAGAATCAAACAAGTCGGTTTTGTTGACAGTACTTAGGATCACACTTCTTGTTAGTGTGAATGTAAGTCCTAAATCTAATAAAATCATGCAAAGCTCTGTGTAAAGCTGTTGAATCGCTGGAGAAATTTCTTCCAATTTAGTTATTTTTGAGTGACTTTAAAAAATGTGATTTCACATTTTAAAGTGATGTTGTTTTAAGCTCAATTGTGGAACCTCTTTAAAATGTAAATGTGTAATTTTAAAATGAAATAATTTTGGGTGTCTTCTGGATTTATTTCTGTCATATATTAACGATACATTATATATTTTATATAGAAATGTTTCATAGATATACCATAGATACACAACAACGGGTAATATATTCATCTTGTTCGTAGAATATTTGTATTATTATGGTAGACATCTGTACTAGATTTTCTGAAGTGGGCCTACATAATAGCTACTTTATAAACGATTAATTATCCATTTATCACAAAAACCCCACAAGTAAAATATTTGGTCGAATTAACTCACGCAAGGAACTTACCTAAAGAAGTCGTTTTTGCAATATAGTTTTCCTTCTCGAGAGAAGCATTTCTCTGTTAGGTTACATTTGCACTCGCAGCACTGTACGCACTTGATGTGCCATGCTCTGTCCAGAACATTAAGGAGAAACCTGTCCAATATAGGCCTCTCGCAGCCCGCACAGTGGACCATCGTCTTTGGATGTGCTCCCACAGTTACTGCCGTGGTGTCCACAACCTGAGGCTCTGCTCCTGGTTTTTCTCTTTTAAAAGAGAGGAGGAAAAGTTGTATCGCTGAAGGATGTTCCAAGTCAGTCTTTGCGAACAGGGTTGAAACGAAAAGATGAAGAAGTTTTAAATATATTCACCAGTTCTGCGTTTGTGGGTGGACCTGTAGGGGTCCAAAATGAAGACGATAGAAGATTTTCTCATGAGGTAGTGCTTCAGTAGTCAGTCATCATTTCTCGTCCTCTTCCGTCCCAAATTTTGAGGTGCATAAATGAAGCCAGCATAGAGAAATCTTTCAAAACACCAACTGTTCGTTGGCTACAAAGGTAAGCACATCATTGCGTGAAAAGCACGTCGTCGTTGTCAACAAGGTGAAGCATTGGTGAGGATGTGCATTAAAGTCTTTCACAAGCCAGCATCTAATGCAACCGAGACATGCGAGCCTAGAGTGCACTTTACCATGTCCACGTATCCACTGTTTACGTCCCTCTGAAAGATGCAATGAACAAACGCTTCGAAAAGTGCGTCTCCCTCTGTAACGTGTGCCGTTTCCTCGGTAAGACAGAGGTGAAAGATGCTAGTGTGAACAGAATACGCGTGACATCTCGTTGCAGGACTGATGATGACGATCCCCGAACAGCCTCCGGTGTTCTGCATGTTCCTGAAAGCACACGAGCCAGCCTTATTCACAGCCTCCTGACGTCACTCCGGGGCGAAGCCAATCAGCGGCTTTCCGTTCAAGTAACCATTAGCTATCCCCTCACCGCTTTACCGGCACACTCTGCGCTATTTATAGGGAACAGAAGACACCAATTGTCAAAAATCCCAGAAACTGTCATATCTCAGTTAATGTGGAGAGCCAGAAAACAGAGCGTTTTATTTATTTTTCCTCGTCATTTTCCAATAATCTTCAATTCTCGTGGATCCGAGGAACGAGAGAAGGATTTGATAAGGTACATGTCTGATAATTTACGCATTGTTTATTGGTACGTGTCAGGTGCTTTAGAATATATGAGATTAGTCATGTAGTGCAAACAGTTTTTTTTTTTTTAGAACTAATTGCTTATATATATATATATATATATATATATATATATATATATATATATATATATATATATATATATATATATATATATATATATATATATATAATTAACAAATTAAGAATGCTTACGGATATTTGTTTTGGAATATTCATCCTATTAATTTTATGTCGCAAAATTTATCATAGTTTTTAAGTGTATTCGGGATGCAACCATCAAGAAACTGATAGAATGCATCGTATAAACTTCATGAGCTATGTCAGACGCATTTTGAATAATACATTTGTGTCTATGGCGAAAAAAAAGTTCGCTGACACGAAATTTATAACCTCTTTTCCAAGACACTTACGTATAATAATGTAGTTTCACACGGCTCTAAAACTAACCTTTAAAGCTATTCCGTTTAGAGAATTTTAAGCAGACAATTGGTTTAACCTTTTAACAACGTCATTCAATCAACGATAAGACACTTAAGAACTACATCTTCCTTTGGTCCTTTGTTAAAAGAGAGAAAGTGAAAGACAGGAGGGCTCTAAACTTTACAGGATGTTAGATCACCTCAGCAGCCTCTAATGGCCCAAACACCTTGTGGTGTTATTAGTAGATCTGTTAAGTCCGTTCTTCTGATTTTAAGCAATATACGTCGCGTCCTTAAACTATATGTAGCTAATATTTACATCTGATAACAAATTATTAATCGGGAGCAGTGCTAAAAGGTTTAGAACTATTTCAGATTGTGTAGATTCCAGGTGAATTGTTTTCTTTGATTTTCTTAATAGCATTTATGTGTTTTTGACTGTTTTATTTTATTGAAATGTGCAATATATGTTCTAACTTTGTTCATTTATTTCTGTATAATAATTATTTATTAATATGGAATGTTTTGTTTTTGTTTTACTGTGTGCACATTAACCTTTTCCGATTTTTTTACAGCAATTATCTGTATCATTGTAACAATTTAACACCATTAAAAGACACATCAAATTCTAATTTTATTTGAAAAGTCTGGTATTATTTTCTTCATGTGACACTGACATATACAGACTCAGTCATTCCAATTCTCTCTCTCTCTCTCTCTCTCTCTCTCTCTCTCTCTCTTTCACACACACACACACACACACACACACACACACACACACACACACACACACACACACACACACACACACACACACACCCCTCAACCTCACAATCTCAGATATTTACATTCTGTCAGCTTAAATTGTGCAAACGTTCCAGTCTGGAATCAATACCATGGAACTTTGTGCATATGGGCCACTTCTCATGTAAAACGGCATGATCGGGGCTGGTCCACGCCATGGCAGCAAAAGGCCTTACACAACACACAGAAACAGCTGCCGATGAGCGTCTAGGGAGTGCTCCTCTTTTGACTGTGGGACCCTTGGATGACATGTGTTATTTCACGAAGAATAACAGATAAAAGATGAACACACTCAATCTTTTGCAGTCGCATATTTGCGGCCACTACCCCTCCCTCTTCTCTTTTGAACTTCTCTTTTCTTCTCGTTTGGAAATCCACTGGACTAGATATTTCCGAAAACAGTCAGAAATAATCGTTTGCTAAATGGTTAAAATTTTCGTGTATTTTTATAGTTAATTTTGTACACCAATCTATTTCTTTCCGTTCCTTAATTCAGTGTGCACTATCACAGATGGTGGAAAACGTAGCCTATTTAATTTTACCTTTTAAAAATAAAATATATTATTCTTATTTTGATTAAGGATAGGCTAATATTCACACATTGCTTATAATATGTTAATAGTTACAAAAAATTAGCAAAAAGTTGTACTTCTTAAATTCTTAAAATTATTCGTGTATTTTATTCGTGTAATAGCCTGAAATTAATACTAATTAATTCGTTTTCACTCCTTCGCAGAAACAGTAATATTTGATTGCATCTGCCTCCACTTAGGACAGAGCTTCGGAAATAACCGAAGCACCATATTTCATGTCTGTCCGAGGTTTCATTTATGCGGGAAAAAATGTTAAGATTAAATAAAAATGTTCTTTGGCAGATAGTTAATCGAACATGCTGACTCATCTAAGATGTGAATAAATTAGTGGCATCGCTATAAAGTCTACTGACCAAAAAAAAAAAAAAAAAAAGAGTTTGGATATGGGGCAGTGCTAGAGGGAGCTATCGATCGAAAAATTCTCACCACTGGAAGAGCAATGCCTGTCAAACTGCACGCGCTGCATTACGCATGCTCTTTGCGAGGAATCTTTTTCGAAAAAGCTAATCGAAAAATGCAAGGGTGAATCAAGCTGTAATTTATACCCTGGTGGTATGTAAACAAGTTATAAATTTGTAAACTAGACATAGCAACATATTCGAAAGATTTGGCGTATTTCAGTATTTAGCCTGCATCTGTTGTTCACGTAAAATGAATAAATTCAGCACATCCATAATTCCATAACCTGCATGTAACGTAAATATAAACATATCTAAAATATGCATAAAGTAAAATTGTTTTTAAACATAACATAGAAAAAATCATTAAGCAGATTTAATAATTTGTTCAATTTTAGATTTAATTTTTTTTTCCATTCGTTTAACTGTTGATGTGCAGAAGTTTTAAGTAGTAGTAAATCGTTTTAAAACTAAACTTTCGTAGGCAGAACAAAACGTGGTTAAATTCAACATAAACGTGTCATCTTAAAGTAAATGTATTATTATATAATTAAAAGAGTACGTATTTTCACTTTTGGTGTATTTTTACGCGTTATAGTCATCCTATACGATACATTAACTGAGCTAGTGTGGGCAGAGCAGTGTGTGATCGACTGGCCGTACAGACATGCTGTGACTCCGGTAATAAAGTGAGAAATATTACCCCTTACTCTGGCTTTGATCAGCTGGTGCACCGGGACGAGCAGGAGCCCAAGTAAAGGGGGGCTTTGTGCCTCGGGCCACTCTCCATATCGCTCTGCACCGCTGCCTGTTTGTTTACGCGTTATATTCATGATATTTGGAATGCCTTTTAGTAGTATAGTTTTTCGTTGGGTATTGCATTGGTTTGCCAAAAAACAAAATGAAGTGCCGGCATTTACATTACGGCATTAGATATAGGGAAATTACAGGTATGTTTTTAAGTATATTATAATGATCTTATTACATATTATTTGTTAAGTTTTGCATGTATGTGTGTATATATATATATATATATATATATATATATATATATATATATATATATATATATATATATATATATATATGCTACGTATGATAAATGAACATCTTAAAGATATAATAAAGATATCCAGTATCTCTAATTAAACTGTTCATTTTTCAGGCATTACTTTCCCTCCGAAAAAATATATAATGTAATGTTGTTGCATTATTTGATTTTAACAAATCCTTCCCTACTTTTTCTCTTAATTTAAATAGGGCAAAGCCGTTTAGATGAATTCCAATCGGTGAAATAACAGATCAAAAGGCTTGAGATGACACTACATTGCCCAATTCTAAGCAGTCAGGGCCATATCCATACCCCAACGAGTGTGTGGTAAAGGTGGGGGGTAATTTAAATATGACTGCAATGAAGCATGTGTCTTGCTTTTCTTTCAAGAGAATGTCTTTATTTTCGCAGTGTGTAAAATAGGCGTGTGGCGCTCCAGGACCGCGTTGTGTCAATCTTTTTGGCTCTGCAGTGCAGTGAGGAGCTGTGCAGCAACCAAACCCGGACCCACAGCATGTCCAAACCGATTAGTGGTCAGGGACGACTGAAGCAAGACCTCTGCAATTATATTCCTTACAGCAGTCTCCAACCCAAAAATATTAACTCTAAATTCCACACGAACTCGGCGATTTTAGAACTGTTGAGGGGTAAATAAAGTGAATAATTATCAGTCTATCAGATAAACAGTGACCACGTAAAATGAGATGCTCCTGTGAGCATAAAAAGCAAACATGATCCAATAACTTCACTATTGACCGACAACTCTACATAAACATTTTCCTGACTTTCCAACTCTGCCGTAGACAGGCAAGGGAAAATTCGATTGAGGTTATAGATCTCGCAGTCCCATCACTGGAACAGCTGTTATTTCTCCCTAAACCCGATAATCAAACACAGACACGAGGACCGCTTAGGCCTTGCATTCAAGACCTAGGATTAAAAGTCTGTTTTATTTCAATTCTAACCAGACCGCTAAGTCCTAGCCATTCAATAACAGAACCGTTGTGATTATATATATATATATATATATATATATATATATATATATATATATATATATATATATATATATATATATATATATATATATATATATATAGTAAAGTAGGCTAATATAGCCTACAGACTATGGTGTTATGCCTATTAAAATTACTATTAATCTAAAATAGTAAATCTATATTATGTTGTGTAAAAATAACCATTCTTGATACAGTTAAGCTAAACAAACAAAACCCATTAGAAAACCTACGTCATTATCTCATTAGAGACAGCCAACCACAGAGCAGTAACAAGAAATTATTATATTATTCCCCGCTGGGCAGGAATGGAAACGAGCAGTCTTTGAGAGTGGTCGCTCTAGTTTAGATTAATGGTTCCCAGCGCTTATTCTGCAGTGCGGGTGAAAGGGCCAGGATCACTAATGATTATAATATAATGTGTGGTGATAACCACTCCCTTTGAGATATTATCGCGCAGTGGGCAATGCTCGGGGGACGGGCTGCTGGGCTGAAAACCAGCAGATAGCGACTAAACAGCAGCAGATTTCTGCACTGAAGCTCCGAGAGCATGCACGAGAACAGTCCTCCTGTCTGCTGCTGATATCAACAGCTAAGGGCTGGATTAAAACATTCGAATTTAATTTGTTTGGTATTTTACGTTTAAAAAGCCAATGTAATATGTTAAATATAGTTTGTCATGAAACAGTCACTATACACAGCTAATACACTTTGGAAAAACTGATTTTTTTTTGTAATGATGGATTAAGATGATTACTCAATTGTGGCATGATGAAATAAGTTGGCTCCTAACCTCAAACAAACTCAAGATCACTCTAACTACCTTACCGCCCCTTAAATCGCTCGTTTTATTATAACCTGTATCATTGGAGCATCTGAGCACTGTCGCATTTGGAGACCCAAATGGGCTTAACAATGACTGCAAATATGCTCAATATAAACCATAATTATTTCCCAGTATACCAGAAATCAATTAAAAGGCTTTGATAAGAAATAGAATACGCTACTCAAGTTAATGTTAAAGAGTAAT
Organism: Danio rerio; assembly: GCF_052040795.2. Taxonomy (NCBI): domain Eukaryota; kingdom Metazoa; phylum Chordata; class Actinopteri; order Cypriniformes; family Danionidae; genus Danio; species Danio rerio. Next base: position 30,435,935 of record NC_141035.1, read on the forward strand.
TGACCCAAAATAAATATATTGTGAGTACACCCGGTGTGGATAATTCATACCTTTCTTCACCCAACAGATGCACACAGAAGTACTTACAATAACGTCCAACAAGTTTATATGGTATAATAGGATTCAACAATGATAGAATATGTAAAGATCCATATTACAGACGTGTGGATCAGCGCGTTGTCTGAAGCGCCAATCACAGATTAACGTGCTAACCATGACGATGTTTTTGGGGAAACGGTCAAAACCCTAACGCTTTATGGCAACTGAACTTGTATATAAAAAAACTGAACTTGGATATAAAATAACCTGAAACCACAATAATCATGAATACCATGCCCTCCACAATGACAAAAAATGTAAACGAGGTTAATCGATGTAATCCCAAGTTTAGAAATATGAACAGACCGGACACATCCCTTCTCATGGCAATCGACTGCTTCGGATCAATAATAAAGCTGCCTGACTAACTTCTCCATGAGTCTAGAGTGAACACACGAAAAGGGGGGTGATCCTAAAGGACCACGGGAGACAAGGCCTCGGCAATCCCTCCTCATTCATCTTCATTGCCTTTGTGTGCACAAAAAGCAAGCCCTGCATAAGGTAAAGCCACCATCAAAGCCATGGCTTTATTTTATATCCTATAGATCAGGAGGGAGACAAAGCTTTATTTTCGCCAGGAGAGAGATATTTTACCTCCGCCGTACGGTTTTATGTTGGAGAGGTGTCAGACAGACGAAATGAATGGCTAATGCATAGGCAAAACGCACTCACCCCAGCATGCCTCACGTCAGCAGGCGCTGTCGGGATTTAAGGCTGGTGAAAGCCGTGCGCGCGACTGAGCACGAGCATATAAATACGTGATGTTCTCGACTAGTGCAGATACATGTGCCTACAGTGCCATTTTTAAACCCATACGGCAACTGATAGTTATAGTAGTTAAGGAGATTTATAAAGGGATTCCTTGCCATACCCCAAATCTCCTCACTTTTAGTCATTCCCGCCACAGCAAGGCTGGTTTTATGAAGAAATATAAAGTAATTTATGACTAGGACCTGAATATAAATAATGTGTATGTTTTGAGTTTTGTTCGGGACGCTTGGTGGGAAATAAATTATAAAATGCACTGCCAATAATCTTATTTTGCACGAACCTCTTATCCTGTTTGGGATCCCCTCCAAATTATGCAGGATGCAAACAAGCGTTTTCAATTCGTTATATGGGCAACATTTTATTTTAATGGGACAGTTTATTTCAGGGAGTGGATTATCTTCATTGGCTGTGGCTATATCAGTCACAAACATTCAGCTCGTGATACATCCGCCATCATTTCTGTGTCCATCTACACATGCGCTGTGTGTGAGTCTACAAATATTCACCCCAACAAGGAGCTCCAAATCCAGCTTTCTGGATTGTTAGATATCCCAACATTGATACTTTATGAAGCAGTGCTTCACAACCAGGGGAAAACAAGTAAAAAAAATATATATATATATATTTTATATTCTACTGCAGATTCACTCTCTCAACAATAATCTCAACCTTTCCTCTAAAGGTAGCTCAATTTAAAAAAAAGTGTAATTTTCATACTTGTGCCTCTAAAGTGATGTAAATCAATAAACTTTTATAAATCTATAGGTGTATTTCATATACATTTTATTAGTTATGCCAAGTTCTAAATAAAAGTTTTATTTAAAATGTATGCTTACAAAATAATATAAAAATCCTTATCTTTAATACTTTTTTAATAATTCAAAATAGGAAAAGATGGGTAACACTTCTAGTAGGAAAACCAATTCTCATTTTAACTGCTTATCAGCTTACATATTGTCTGTTTATTATTACATAAAACACCTATTAATGTCTCATTCTGACTACTTTACAAACTACATTATATCTAATCCTTATCCTAACCATACCTTAACCTATCTGCTATATCAACTATATTGCGGCAAAAGTCATATTGATAGTGCATTTGTTTTCTAAAGAGCATGCTAAAGAGTGACCAAAAACTCTTAGGGACTACATAAAGGCTGAGAACCACTGGTATACAACAAACTAGCACAGACAAAAAAAAAATCATTAAAAAACATATGAAAAATTATTCAAATACAATTCTTATTAGGGGCTGCACGTTGGCGCCGTGACGGTCGCTGATTCGAGCCCCGGCTGAATCAGTTGGCGTTTCTGTGTGGAGTTTGCATGTTCTTCCCGTGTTCGCGTGGGTTTGCTCCGGATGCTCCGGTTTCCCTCACAGTCCAAAGACATGTGCTATAGGTGAATTGGGTAAGCTAAATTGTCAGTAGTGTATGTGTGTGAATGAGAATAGGTGTTTCCCAATAATGGGTTGCTGCTGGAAGGGCATCGACTGCGTAAAACATATGCTGGATAAGTTGGCCGTTCATTCTGCAGTGGCGACCCCAGATTAATAAAGGGACTAAGCCAAAAAGAAAATGAATGAATGAACAATTCTTATTCAGAAATTGACAACCTGATTCCAGGTAACTGAAAAGTAACTGTTTTATGACACTGTTTTAGGTTTTGGTGAATTGGTAATTCATATTATAATCTTATTTGAAAAATGTTTGGCCTGCCTCTAACCTCATACCTAAACATCATTGAGGTATAAGCAGATCCTACTCATGAACTGCCAAGAGATTTTGTTGGAAACTGCTTGTAAGTTTTGCAATTACCAAGAAATGGCTTGCACACTTATAAACACATAAGATTCAAATGAGGGGTTTTGTAGTGATGCTATATAATAAAATACTTTGGTTCCCAGATTGTTTTTATTGTTTAATGTTAACAGCTTTTATAAATCTAAAAACTATATTTTTCCACCAAAAAGAACCCATGAAACTGAAAGATTCTCTGGTTTAGTTTTAAAGGATCTCCACAAAACCAATAATGCTATAATACATTTTATTTTTAATGGAGCCCACTGAATTAAACATTCAAACAGTTCTAAAAAGTATTAAGTGGACAGATTAACTGATTAAGGGAACGGGGACATTTAAACCATTCCCTGTTGATTCAAGATTCAAAAATTGTTCAGTACACATTTGATGTTCCAAAAAAATACCTGCATGGGGGAAAACTTCTCATACAAGTGGGTAAAAACATTGCATATTGCACCAAAAAGAAAAATATGCCCATTTTCAGGCAACAAAAGGTGAAGAAACTGGTTAGAATGCCAAATGCCAGACAAACCTATTTTCGCTGCCGGACCCCCTATTGTTGCAGGGCCATTAGTTGAATGAGGTGCTGCTCCACTGTTCTCCAGCAGTTCCTCACTGCACGTGTGTTGAGATATCTCAGCTGCTTTACTCACAGACTACAGACTTTCATATTCCCCCTGCTGTGTCTCGAGAGTTGAAACAGAGGGTGGGCATGCAAATAGTTTTCTCTGCACGGTGAGCTCAGATGAGACTGTTACCTTGTTTGAGTTGTTTTTCCATTCGTGTGTTTGTGCCTGAGTGGGCCATCAGGTAAGCATGGCGGGAGGTAGGGCTGCAGGATGGGGAGCGATGGGTTGAAAAGGTGAAGAGGTCATGACCTCTGGGTGTTTTATGAGGGACTGAGACTGATTTGTCTTCAGCGGAGCATGCTGTTGGCATCTTCACACCCTTGAGTTGCTGGCTGGCAAGGCAGGACAGGATAGAGGGGGTTGCTGGCTGTAAATTAGCACACTGGCAAAGTGACAGGCAGTCAGGGCCATGGGAATGGCACCCACCTTGACCTGTTTGCGGGTCTGCCGGGTCCAGATGGCAGGGACCACTGGAACAGACCTTGGTTTGAAAATACCATCTAAAAGAGCACACACCTTAAGGCATCCTAATCACAGTGTGTCTGAACAGACTGCAGAGGAAGCCTCCTCATAGATGAAACCGTTTCTACATTTTATCCAATTTTAATACACATGAATAAGAAATAATTCTTCATAGATGTGGAGCATCAGTCACACAAGCAGGCACGCATACACGCACACACTTGTCTGAAAACTCTCTATTAGCATAATGTATTTTATTCTCTAAAATGCTTTAAACCTTACACTGATTATTATATTATGTAATACTTACCCTAACGCTTACAGGAATCCTGTGGCCAGTTTTGAATGTGAAAAGGCCCAATAAGCATGGTTTTGAACTATGAGGACTCAGATGTCTTCATAAACCACATTTACATTTAAAATCCTAGGTAATACCTACAAATTTGCATCCTCATAACCACAAATCCCATATTTAGTGTTTAATTTTAAAGTCTTTAACAGAAAGTTTTTTCAACATTTTTATGAGATTTAATAAAACGACCATTTTAATTAATTAAATGATTGAATTATTATTATTTTTTAGAATCACACTTTTAAACTAACATGATAAAACAAGATAAATTTATTGCACTTTTAAATATGACGAAAAAATTCAGCCTAGCTCAGCATTTTCCTATTGCCTTGTAGAGATGTATACTTCAGATCCTCAGAATACATGGTGTCTTATTGACTGATCATGTGGTGTAAAATGTCCCAGGTCTTTAATATGTATATGTTTTCTCCTCAGGTTGTGGGTGGGAATTAATACACAAATGCTGCTGGAAGCCAGGCCTCATGTAATATTTGTTACTGGAAGACAAACGCGCCCTAGATCTAATCAGGCATAAAGGAATCCTTTATCAGAGCATCACAGGTTCAGTGTCTCTCTGACTTCCTGACCAGCCTCACAAAATGCCGATTAGACCAACCAGCAAGTGTATGCATTAGCCTGAACATAAATCTCACCTACACACTACATTTCTAGTTAACTATATTTCTGTTGAAGATAGATACAGACAAAAGGCAGAGGTTCACTTAATCAATCCAGTTTACTGGGCAAATACAGGAACAATAGTCCTGCTATGGTTTACAATGATTTTCATGCATAAAACAGCATCTGTGTTGTGAAACTGTAAAATGGTTTGTTTCAATCAAATGTAGCTTAGTACTTTTAAACATTATATTGTTAATTTTCTGTGTGCGATTATTATTCTGTAGGTTAAGTGGCCCTAAAATTTCTAAAAATCGAATTTAATCCTAATTGGCACAATATACTTTTGTGATATAATGCCACTTTGGCAGTTGTAGAAGTCTGCTTGGAGCTTAACTCATGTGGCCTTGTCAGAAGGGCCTCAAAGGGGGCGCTCTAAAGCATGTTTCTAAAATGATGAATAGTATACCCTATGTTCTTGTGGACTTGTGGACTTTGCAACATGGCTTGTGGAAACACAGACATGTTGCAGCCACTGTAGTTCTGTAGAATCACACATGAAGTGATTAAAAAAAGGAAAAAGTCAGAAAAATAGATCTAAAATAAATATATACAGGAAAAAACTAAATCGATACCCGTATCTCACAGTACACTGAAGTCTTATAAAATGATTGGTCTGTGAAACTAATTTTGGTCCTTAAGATCTCAATGTGTCATCAGAGGTTTTCATATATATATATATATATATATATATATATATATATATATATATATATATATATATATATATATATATATATATATATCCTTTTATGACTTGGTTCATTATATGAACCACCAAGAAGAAAAGTCACCTACTAATTGGATGGGACAAGGGTGAGTATTCTTTGAGTGATCAATAACTTTCTGTTTTTAAAGTGCATTAATGAATGTATGTTCATTAGTACATTCCTTAATGTATTAGAATTCATTAATTATCAAATGTTTAAACAGGTTTTTTTTTTTCAATAACTAACAAGCATTGCACTGTAAAAAATTCTGGTTGCCTTAAATTTTTAAGTTGAATCAAATTAACCTAATAAGTGCATTGAACTTATATTATGTTAAACTGACTGCATAACCTAGAACATCATTTAGAACATAATTAACTTAGTTTAATAAGTTACAATGACCTAAAACATATGCGGTCATGACTAATTTATCATATAATTGTTTATAGTGTGAAAATGCTGTAATTCCAAGCTAATAGCAATTTCAATTGAAAGCCTGAATTCCTGTTTTCGTGACTTTGCGATTGTTTTTTGTTGCAAAAAATGGATAGCTTGGAGCTGATTTTGTTAGGAAATATGGATCAAAGAATACAGGTTGGTAAGAAAAAAAAGAGTGGTATAAAAAACAAGAGTGGTGGAGGACAAAGCAGAGGAAGACCAAGAGAACTAATCTCTCATGAGAAAAGGGCCACTTTGTTCTTGAATATGTTGTAAACCAAGAGCTGTCATTGATTGCAAAATGTGCACAAATGTGAGTTACATCAATCAGGGTTTCTGCAGGTTTCACTAAGTTAACTTGACTTTTTAAGACAATCTTAATATCATTAAGAATGAAATTTTTGATTATAGAAGGCTAAATGCAAAAGGACTTTATTCAAATATCCCAGTTGGAAAAGATTTTTACTTGCTCTATCAAAAAAATGTAAAAAAATTATTTAATAATAATAATAATAATAATAATAATAATAATAATAATAATAATAATTTAATCTAAAAATATAGGTCAGGTTAGTATCCTCAGCAGTAAATAAATGGAGAACTTTTAAACAAATGTTACTGTATGGAAAGTAATTAATTGCTATTTTTGGATAAAAGTTTTATTGCAATTGGGATTGTTGTTGATTGTATGGGTGTTAATGGCCTGATTGGGTAGCTATACATGTACAAAGAAATAATTGAGACCCGTTAAAAAGATTTAAGACCAACAACACAATAATTCAGGAGATTTAGGACTTTTCAAGGCCTAAAAATTAGCTTCTGAGATTTTTTTTTACGACCCCGCAAATACCCACATCAATAGTACAAATTGCACCACAGAATATGCAAGATCAGCATCCTTAATGGAACTATGTAGGCCTATGTATTGTAAGCAAGTACACAATGTCTACATTTTCAAACTTTTGGGAAATTTTTGGAGTTGTTTTGTTGTACAATCCAATGCTTGCCTCTCTAACTTGCAGTATAGTGAATGTTTTGCAGAAATTATTGAGAAAAACTGTGATACCCACATGGACTATAAAGTACTACATTTGAAACAAATTGCAGCAATTGTTTTTTTTTTTAATGAAAAATTTGGTAAATGTTAATCTACATTCTAGGGCTGCACGGTATTGAAAAAATCTGATATTGCAATATAATAAATTTTTCTGCAATAAATATTGCAATATAATTACATCTTCACAAGATAGTTGAATATAACTATTGTATTCAGGTATAGAAAATTAATAATCACACAGGGAAAAAAAATCTTACTTTTCCTTGTCTTATTTCCAGTTTAATTATCTAAAAATATTTCTTAGATCAAGTAAAAATATTTATTTGTTTTAAAACGATATGAAATAAAGGCAAATTAAGTGCTTTTCCTTAAAACAAGCTCAATTATCTGCCAGTATAGGGTAAGGAAATAATCTTCTTTTCGCTTTGAAATTTAGATATTTGGACTCGAAACAAAGACAAAAACTCTTAAGTAAGAAAAACATTTGGTCAAACTTTATTTTGAGTCTGTTACATTTAAGTTACATTGCAACTAATTCTCATTAAATTATAAGTAGACTGTTATGTTGGGGTTAGGGTTAGTTTAAGTTGACATGCACTTGCAAAGTTTCTTATAGTCAGTTAAATGTCTTTTTAGCAGCATTATCAACAGATATTAAGCAGATGATGTCAGAGTTAGTGTTTAAGGAGTGTTGTACATGAAAAGCATGTTTGCTGAATGATAATTGATTTCAGTAGTTTAATAAAACAATCTTATTTATAGACAAATATGAACTGTTGTGTTGATCTGAGCGAGTGTTTGGAGGTGATGCTTGTAATGCACAATGTATGAACAGTTTTGAAATGCATCTTCAGTGTTGCACAATGTTTATTAGCGTTGAAAATCTGTAAATTACATTTTTTAAAAATTAAGTTTACATTTTAAGTTGAATGTTCTTCTCTAGTTCATTTACAGAAACAGACAGAAGACTGGGTTTGGCATTTAGAGATTTCAGACCCGGGACTGAACATCGAGATACTTGCTGAAAGATTGATTGATTGATTGGCGACAGAATGCCCTGGAACTACCTTTAGCACAAGATAATGTAATTGAGCTAGCTTCACAGCGATGAGAGAGCTAGACAAACGCCGCTCTCCAGTAGCTGCGCACAGACAAAAGCCAGCTTGATAGGATATTTCTTTTCATTGGTCATGTTCACAATGGGATGAAGTGGTCTTCCTGAGTCCCACAGGTGTGCTGTATGGTCCTGTCTGTTTGTCAGTCCCATGCTATTCACCTGAGCCCAATCCTCTGTGTAAAAGCTGATTGTGGTGGTGTTATCGACTTCTTCGTGTAATTCTCTACTGAAAAAAAGAGAGGGAAGTGGAAAGTTTTATCTCTGTGCGGCAGCAGCGGGGAGGGGTGAGAGTTCACTCTCTGTAAGCTTGAGACACTGAAAATATTAGCGGCGGGACGGCTTTGCACACACAGAAAAGCCCCTGTAGACCCTCGCTGCTCTGAGTAAGAAGAGACGAAGAGTTGAATTAACGTAGTACAAAAAACATGCAAGCACCAATCTGATATTGTACAGTGTTTCCAAGATTTTCTCATTTAAACAGCTTATACTTCTCGTTGGATCTTCCGGAGATCAGCGACGAAAATGGATTTGACTGTAAATAAACAGTGTGTGAGCGGATTGACTTGCATGGTCTTAATGATTATCAGAGCTGGCGAAATGCTATGGTGGAACTGAACAATGTAAAGAGAGATACATATATGTGGATTTGTGGTGCTGTGCACACAGATGCTATTACACAGAAAAAAAAAAAAAAAGTGGTAAGTCCACGTGCATTTCAACTGAAATTTCATTGAGTGTGAATTTTAATAAAGGCAACATTTGTCACAGAAAACTGATTTAGTGTTTTTTTTCCCACAATGCTGTCCTGAGATCTAATTTAGCCAGCGGGTAATAATATTACCTTAAAATTTTCTTTTTAATAATTGAAAATTCAGGGTTTTTTCATACCACTAGTTTTACTCTATTGGCCAGCAAGTGTTTAATAATGTGTAATCAATTACAAATACATAATATAAATGAGCAATATCACACGAGTAGAAGTGCCATATGGCTGTATATCAGCACTGGTGAGAAGCATGTCATCCCACCGGTGATGATATACAGCCATATCGCACTGCTAAGAGTGTGATATTTGGTTTATACAACAGTTCGACAGCATAATCGTGTATTTTAAAAATTTAAATCAAACGAAGAGAATCTAAAAACCCTTTTGTATGAGGAACTACTTTCTTCTGCTATTCATTTACATCTGCAGCTGATGTAAGAACATTAAAAAACATTGCTACTTCACCAACGTCAATTGTACTAGTATTTGAATGATTCTCTAGCGTAATGTCTAAAGTGATGACAAAACAGGTGATTTTGCTGTCATTTTAAGATTTTAGGGCTTAACGGCATTATATGCCATCAGTCTAGAGACATTTCCTAGTATTTCTCTGTTGCAACCAGGAGATCACAATAATTAAATCCGAAAAAGCAAAAGCAGCGTACTCACTACCAGATTACTGTCGTGTTTGCGATAAGGAAAACGCTAAACACATGCAGGCAATTCTTCTTTCTTTCTGTTTACTGAACAAGTCTGCAGTAACAGAAATAGGACACTTATTAGAAACAAACCAAAAGTAACTCGGGGTTACACAAAGAGAGGCCAACACAAAACACACACATTCCTGATATGTGAGTCCTATCTCACACTAAACACACTACTATTGCTACAGTATAAATATAGCACAACAACATAAAAAGAAAGATCGACTTAGAAAATCACTCCCCAGTTCAATAATGATTTGATAAGCTGTAGTTTGAAATTACGCTGAGTTTAAGGACTTATTATGTGGTCTCTGTCGCTATCTTATGGATGGATTACATCAATCATCTTTGCTCTGCTCAATGACAGGCTAATGGCCGCCGACACACTGTCTCTATGAAATTCTAAATATTTAATTTTTGGGTTTGAAAAATTTTAGTTGACCAAATTTGAGTTGAAATAACCAATTATTTCATTTAATATTTGGACCACAGATATTTTACAGATTTTTACAGTAAGTACATGTCAGAATAAGTATGTGGTTTCATTTTTGCATAAACATGTGATCCAAAAATATGGCGAAGGAACATTAATTCACATATTAATTCATCATATTTACATTTAAAACATTAAGGTAAGGCAGCATGGTGGCACAGTAGGTAGCACTGTCATCTCATAGCAAGAAGGTCCCTGGTTCGAGGCCCGGCTGGGTCAGTTGGCATTTCTGCGTGGAGTTTGCAAGTTCTCCCTGCATAGCTGCATTTGGCGTGAGAGTCACGCAATTGACGGTATTCTCACGCTCTCACGCCACACATCCATTTTCTCACGCAGAAAAATCATCTGTGTGAAATATTCTTTTGGCTTAATGACAAACGGTTTTACAGACTTTTTCGTTATATAAACTGGTGAAAGCCATGTAATCAAAAACAAACTGACGCATGCGCGCAGATGGCATGCCTGCCTCTCGCGCCACTCCTGCATCTTTTTGCATTTCTGCATGGAGTTTGCATGTTCTCCCTGTGTTCGTGTGGGTTTCCACAGTGTGCTCTGGTTTCCCCAAAATTACCCCTATTAAATAGGTGAATTGGGTTAGCTAAAATGTCCGTAGTGTATGTGTGCATCTCCTGGTCCTCCAGCTAATGATCAAACCTGTAAAAATTAAATGTTACAAAACACCAATTTGATGCAGCTCAACTTCGATATAAACTGCCATAGGAGTAAGTAAACATTAAAGTAGACTCAGACTTGCAATGTTTTAGTCCATTCTTTTATGAACAAATAAAATACAATTTAATTTGATTCAGGCTCAAAAAAGACATCTACTAGCTAAAAAAAAGGCAGTGAGACTTAAATATAATAATTAACAACACTTTATAAAATGCTAGGTTGTTTTAACCCTGCTTTGTGTCAAATATTGGCTAACCCAACTGTCAATATCTTAAATTAATTTGCTCACCTGTTAGCTTAATTTGTTCACCTGTTAGGCTAAAACAAGCCAGAGTGCATGCGTGAAGCCAGAGCAGCATATTCTTTGCATGAAAATTCAATAGAGAAGGTCAAAGGGACAGCGATGAAACCCCATAAGCTGTTCTATGTGCATGTACATAAGCTTCGATTTACAGTTGGACATTTCCCTCTCGTCTTTTGATTCTTGCTTTAGCCCTTTGCTTTTTTTCTTGCCCGTCTTCCCACAAGACACGCCCCTTTCACCCCCACCCTCAATGCCCTTCCACCCTTTGTGCTCCTCTCCAAATACAGCACGTCCCCAATATAAGAAACAGCAAATCCGCTCCCTCTTAACCACAGATGTGTTTACCATCCCATAATACTTGCTCCCAGATTTGTTCAGCCCTTTGGATTGCCTTTTCTGCTCATATTTCCCCTCCGCTCTTATCGCCGAACAAAGCAGCTTCTTCCCCCCCATTGCAAAGCTCAGAAACCCCCGATTGTTACAATGGTAAGTATCGAAGGCGTTCTCCATTTCCACTGTAAAACCTGGAGACTAATGCAACGCAACCACACCGCGCCGGGGGAGATTGCTGTCAACACTATCCAAAAACTGCAAACTCAGATTAGAGGCTGCTCGCGACGTCAATTTCAAAAGGCCTGCGCGTTTATTCAAGCCCAACGTGAAATAATCTGCATCTATTCAGATATAGAGAGGCTGTATGGAAGTTATTGATGTCAACTTTGCATGCTTATTGCTACCTTGGTTCTGCTGCTGGTATAATTGAGCTGAAAAGAGCCATGAAAAATGGCTTCACTTGAGTCTTAATACCCAGGTAAAGAATTGAGTGTTTGGTTTTTGAAATATGTAATTTTCCAGAGTAAATGGTATAGCTGGCTAAAAGAGCCCGGTCTGGAATACCCACGGCACATTTATTTTGCCATAAAAAGGATTTTTCTTTTCTTGTCTTTTTTTTGGGTGGGATATTTTCATAATAAACAGCTACATAACTGCAGCTATGTATTATGTTTACTTGGCTATCGCTACCTGTTTACACCGCATTAAAAATATTAATATATTTCACACACTATTTCTCTTGTTGGTTTCTCTATTTAAACATCAACAAAAGCACCATTTGTAATTTTTATTTTTTTTAGTCTTTATCTATTATATGGATATAAAAGTATAAATTTTTACTAGCATGAGTGCTGATGATAACACAAAAATGTATCCATTTTTGGGATTTTAACCCATTAAGTCACTGATTGGCTACATAATACCACTGTTGTTTAAAAATAACAATAAAATGTATTGTTTTTCATATACTCAGTGCTAAGCAGATCATTACTATAATATATTTAGTGTTACTACAAGTATATACATTAAAACATTTTTTTGACATAGATACCATTATACTCACATATATTAAAGAGCACCTATTTTGCATTATAAAAAGACATATTTTGTTTTTTGGGGGTCTCCAACAACAGGCTGATATGCAAGCAAGATCAAGAAACACTTTCATTGTCTTATAATATGCATTTATTTTTACCTAATTACCATAACAACTGGTATCATTCGTTCAGCGATTCATTTGTTCCCAACCCCCTCCTTTGTGTTAGGCTAATCTGCTGTGATTGGTCCATTGACCTAGTCTGTTTTGATTGGTTTAATGGGTTCAGCACGAGACAGAGAGAAATGTCCACCATGGCTATGAAGTAGCACACAGAGTATGTGAGAGCAAAATGCAGGAATGCAATGAAGCAATGCAGTTAGACACCAGCATATTTCTCTACTCTTAAACCTAATCCAAAGTAATAACAACGTCACACATTCAGTATTAATCCACACAGTGGCAAAAGTTGAACTATTCTGAAACTTGACCACACCTTGCGTGTGTATGAACAGCTCATGGTGGCCATAGCAAAGACAAAGGAAGGTGAGTTCAGAAACGCATTTAAATTGATAAAGGTAAAAACGCGTCACGTTTTCAACATGGTTTTGGACACAATATGTGAGACAAAACGAGGCAACAATTTTAATGACACTTATATGTTATGATCTGAAGGATCACTGGTCCATGTGAACAGTTACAGTTACTAACAAAGTCCCTGTCAAAGTCTGACAAAGTATCCTAGATAATAGTTTCTGCTGCTGCTTCGATAGGAAATGGCCAAGGAATCCCACATTGCAGTGTAGATTATTGCATCAAAAATCAAATAAATGACACGAATAAACACAGCACTAGATTGGCTATAGAGTGGTATTGTTGTGTAAATTAACTTTAACCCTTTATTGCCTGCAGCCGAATCTCCATCTGTCAGTGACTGTCATCTTCACGTCATGATCAGTTCTGTGATCCCCCACGCACGCTCCGCACATTTTACCGGATCTGGAACTATATATTTGGTGATGTACCCATGTTGATGCATTCAAGCAAAAGGTCCAAACCCAATTTGACTCATTTATTCAACTCTGAGTCAACTATTTTTTTTTTCACGGATTTTTAAACACGGAGCACTTTCAGATTTAAACCTCATCTGAATGTTTTAATTCACTTACGTGCTGTGCATAGAAGGTCATTTTCAAAAACCCATAATAGGGGCTCTTTAAATTGCATAATTTTAAGTAGTTTGGCCTGCATGTGCTCAAAAGCTAGTATTTGCTCCATAGGCCCAGAAACATTTTTTAAATACACATTTACCATATGAAGCCTTGCCAACAAAATGAAAGCCTGTTAACAAAGATAGTATTTCTGCTTAAATTACACTGTGTTTAATTAGTGCAGATTGTATTGCAATTATTTGTTACAAAACAGTAATTACTGCAAAAAGTATGCTTTTTGCATTAACCCAGACAAAAAAAATCTGAATTGAACATAATAGGCATACCCATAGCCATAAAAATGCTGGGTTCCATAATTGATTTGTTCTAGGACAAGATGAAGGAATAAGGTTATCTTATTAATTTTTACAAATTTTAGTGGACTGAACATAAAACAATCAAGTTGTCCCAAAAAAACTCAAGAATTGTGTTGTTTTAGTTCATTTTAAATAAGCAGTTTGAGTAAACAGTAAATGTAATTATTTGAGTTCATTCCACAAAAGGTTTATAATAGTGCAAAATAGAAAACAAATAAGCCCCTTCACACTTAGACATAAACATTTCTTCAAAGAAATGTTGACTCAGTGGTTTGTTTGGAAATCAAAACATTTTCCTTCTATGCCATAAATGCCAAAAGCCCCCTTTTGGAACCTCAATTTTTAATGGTGTTGTGCCGCTATATGATATTAAAAAAATGCAGTCCGCTTAGAAGTGTCAGATGGTTAAGCTTGAAATCCTGGCCATGAACTTGCCAAATTGCCCAACAGAGCTTGTATATGTGTGTGTTCAACAGAGTTTGTGATGAAACACACATACACACACACACACACAAACACACACACACACACACACACACACAGTACAGGTTAAACTGCATGGGAATCGCGCAGGCTACACACTGTTTGTTTTGGACTCAATAGCATCTCATTTACACGTGTTAATTGCAGCTAATTGGTTCTAATTGGATGAACAGGAAACCCTCTGGGACCATTCATACCTTTAATTTGAGGTAAATATCATTAATTAACATATGTTAATTGGAGCCAATTAACATTGATTAAGAGATGCCAGCCACAAAAAAAAGTACAACTATCAAAATTCGATCAAGTCGAATACGTGCTTCAGGATGAGATACGCACGGACGAAGTGGCATCTGGACCGGTGCTGTTTGGGTGGCTTTGGGTGACGAATTGGGACACTCAGCCTGGCATGGCTGCGTGTTGTCTTGTGTCGCTCCTGCCCCGTGGCACACCTGCGCAGGAAGTGCTCCCATGGACAGAGGGCATCTGTAGGCCCATGAGGGGCCAGCGTGTGCTGCACCGCCGGAGCGCAAGAGATTAGAGGAGCTGCTGCTGAGTCCGGCAGATAGGGAGGGGACACAGAGACAGAAAGAGAGACAGAAAGAGAGGGAGCTGTGAGCTACTATACTACATGTACCACATATACAGGAGATGTTGAGAGAGCAGAAATATGTAGAATGTGTATCCTGTGTGATAGCAGTAATGTTTTTAGGAAAGCTCAAGGTTGAATATATATTTATTTTTTGTGTATATAGTGATTAGTGCATACAGTGTGCAAGACTAGAATTTCTGCATCATGTAAAATATATCCTAAAAAACTTGACTTTTACATTTACGATGTTAACCATATATGTAAAGTATCTCAAGTATTTGCATACTCTGCATTTCATTTTTGGAAAGCCATTGTTAAAATGAACGAATCTGTATGAATACTATAATATCAAGCGAGTAAATCTCACCAAGTTTGCTTTAAAATTTATGAGTAAACATTTAAACTAGATGTTTTTTTGTGTGTGTGTTTGTGCAAGATTTATTTAAACAGAGGTCTCTGTTATGTTAGCATTTTGAGGAGGTTACCAGGTTAGTTTAAGGATGGGTCTACAAATATCAAGACTATTTGTTGCTTTACTTTTAAAGTAATGCCTTTGGTTGTTAATACAGTAGTTGTTTCTCTGCTAGCTATATTAGCATGTGCATGTTTTTGCAACCTGCATGTACTTAAAACTTGTGATCTTTTAAAGGCAATCGTTTTGCATATATTTAACCAATAAATCAAATTGTTGTTGAAATAAATACAACTGCGAGATTTTGAGTGTTGCTTTTCAAAAGGTACACATTTGAACTTGAAGGGTCCATATTGATACCTCGAAAGTATATATTATTAGTACCTACAAATTTTAAGAGGAACACTTTTGTACTTTTAGGTACTAATATATACCCTTGAGACCCATTTTTTTTGGTACAAATTTGTACCTTTTGAAAAGGCACCACCCCAGTGACAGCTCATACCTTTATTTCTTAGAGTGTATTAAAAATACCCTGTGGTGAAATTGGTAATTTCTTTAAAGTGGTGACAAAACGGCAGTTAAAAGGCTTTTGATATGTTTATAAGTATGTGTCATATATGGTTATGTTTGCACAAGCTCTGAAAGTCAGCACTCAATTTTTTATTGTCTGCATGAAATCAACATTTTTAATGATTGTTATGCAAGCGTTGTTATCCGTTGTTATCCTTATATTATTAGTTAATTAAATGCTCCTGTGTATATACTTCATTGTTTCCATAGCAAAATTCTTAACCACACTCCAATTACCATTAGTATGTTATGAGGGAATGCATAAAAAAGCTCTGCCCCCAACTCAATATTCGGTTTCAGTTGGAAGTACAACAACATATTAAAAAATAAAAGTCTTAGAAACTTTTGGTTCACACAGATTTTAAAACATATTATTTAAACCTTCTGTTTTTAAAAAGAAGCTTTCCAGAATTCAAGGTTTTACTGGAGTCTAACCTGGATAGACTAAAGGCTGAAATACTTCTGCGTCATGCTCACACCTATGCTCCGGCGCACCTTTGCATGGTCAAATAGCCGTTGATGTGGCTGACAGAGACGCTTGCGCACACCTTTCAGAAAATGTAACTACACGTCACAACGATGCGTAGCACAAGCTCTGTGATTGGTCGGCTTGGTTCCAGTGATGAGCATGGGTGGTGCTGAGAACCACAAGCCCGATGAAGCAAGTGTTTACAAGTGTTAAGTCCAGATGAAAACTTTTGCTATGTGTTTACCTTTGTGGTTAAAGTTGTTTCACGTCTGCCGGTTCCCGCCACTGAATGTGCGAGTATTAGCTACTTGTAGCGTTTAGAAAAAACTAATTACCCGTGAAGAAACTCAGCACAGAGGAACATAAAAACCCTGTGCCAGCTAGTGTTTCGAAAGTGTTATTGCAGAGCAACACAAACAGTGGAGAAGTATAAATCAATGGCTATGCACAAGGCTTGCGCCGTGGGTCCCACCGATCACTCGATGAGGGAGTATAAATCAGCCTTAAGAGGGTTTTTATGCCAAACAGGACTAAGTTTTGGTGCCACACCAACCTATCAGAAACAAATGGTAGTGTTTACCAGTCAGGGTAAACTTTGTTTATAGTCTCTAAATCTCTACAATCTTTTTATAATCTCACTCTGGCAAATCTCGCCTGATTTGATTTGAAAGTACAAACATAGTAGTTCATTATTTGGTTTAACATGAACTGTAACAGTGCCTTAAGGCAGCAAGGATGTAAGTTTCAGACATTTGCAGCCTTGCTAACAACTAAACAATCCCCAAAGTAGCTTATTCTGCTGCTTTCAAACCAAACGTTGGAGTTAATATGGGCATATGGACAGGCAGACTGTTGGAGGGTTTTAATACGTCAGTGATTTGGCTGGCGAGGGCAGGTGATTCCCAGTCGGGCGAGAGATCGAGCGAGTAGAGGCGCTTGTCCTGCTGGGCTGGTAACCTGTGTCAGAGACCTGGAGTCCTGAGCTGACATTGACACAAACACATGAAAACAGGCGCCTGGCAGGTGTCTGGGCACACACACTGGCATCAGCAGAACTCTCCATACCTTTCTCCTTCAGAGTCTAAATCGTCAGGCACATGACAAATGCACAAGCGATGCACAGTGTCGTCTTCTGAATAACTTTGCCTTTTGACAAGCACAGGTAAATGTTCTGTCCTCAAGAAGACAGACAGCGACATGGTGGACGTGCTCAAACAGCAGCGTGTGCACTAGTAGCCTTGAGCGCTGAGCCATGGTGGCAGAGGCCGACGGTGCCCAGTAGGGAAAGGTGTGAATGTGTGTCAGATGGTACAGCGGGCAGGCTGGCATCGAGCAGAGTAGTACGGTTGGCACAGCTATAGTGGTCCACTCAGGCAAGGAGAGCTGGGGCTTAGCCCGACCCACACGCTGCGCCACCCAGGTAACACCAAGACAGACAGCCAGCCACCCACCTGCCCCCTCAGCCTCCCCGCATGCCCTGGGGCAGCATCTTACATACCAGCCTGCCTGAATCACTGAGCCTGCTAATCATCTTAGCCCCAGACACACACATAGCCTTCTGTGTGCAACTAGCCTGAGTGGAACTAGCCGTGCTTGTAATGGGAAAGAATGCGCTGCTAACTTCTTGACCCAATAATATATTATTAGAGATATATAGAACATTCAAATGCATAAATAAATATAAAATTATGTCAATATTTTATAATTACAGCTCTAAAAATGGGGGATCTTTCTAAAATACATTGGAATGACTAGAAAATGTGTATGTGGGTGTATAAATATTATATTATAATTACATACACAGACAGAAACACTCTCTATCATATATGAACAGAGCACATGATCATAGGAACAACATGAAATAATAGTATCTTCATGTTTTAATTAGAATTATAAATTACATATAATAAATATAAAATAATACAATGGATAAATATTAATGATAATCTACTGCGTCAGAAATTGCTTACCAATTAACACGATACAGTGCGTCCCACAGGTTTGAAATATACTTGCGGTCGTAGTAGCTAAATTAAAACACATCATTTACCCAAATCACATAAATAGTTAACTATATGCGACAAATAATACGTCATTTAACTTTTAACAATAATTTTATCTATTACACACTGTTATACCCTGTTTTTTTTCAATGGGTTAAAGTAAAAAAAAAACATCCACAATTTCTCTTTTATGATATTCACCTGCTGACACTAAAATCTGCTTCTCTTTCAAGTTCAAAGGAAACTTGAATGCCGAAGCATTTTAGATATGTATATAAAATACCTTATGTAATATATTAACATAATCAAATAAACAAAATAATCAGCAAATGAGAAATAAATGACAGAAAAAGAATAAAGACAATATCTATACAAATTATAATAATTCCATATTAAAATGTGTAGATTATTTAAATAACCATTTGATTAACCATTACTAATGATGTACATATATTTTGCAGACAGTTAAAACCAGCCATTCTGTCGAGTATATAATAAGTTTTTCTGAAAAAAAAAAAAACACTTTTCCACAACTTAATCGATCCTGCATGTTTGGTTATTGGGCAGATAAAAAAATGTACAGTCTATGTCTTGGAAACACTGCTATACATTTAATCCACTCATGGATTCTCAGGGGGGAAAAATGGTTGAATTTTGAGTGTCCAGAAAAGCGCTTTATAAATGTAAAAAATATTCTTATTATCTTTCTTATTATTATTTTATTGGTGTTTAACAATACCATACATAGTAGTTTACAATACAATACAGGAAAAATTATAGACTGTCTTATTTTTCTTATTTCTAAGTATCCCCTCAAAATAAATTATGAATTAAAAACAAACATATCCTCAGAGAGAAAAAATAAAATAACAACAACAACAACAACAACAACAACAATAATTAAGCGAGTTTACAATAGAAACGTTAAAAAGATTGAATCAGAATTAGTATTATTAATTTATGAATTAGAAACAAACATATCATCTGAGAGAAAAAAAATAAAATAAAAATAAATAAAATATTAATAATAAAAACTGAGCAAGTTAACAAAAGACAATAAATAATTGGAATTATTATTATTAATTTGCCTGTTGCTCTGCAGCTTGATGCCATGCTTATTATCATGTGGCCCCTGGACTGCTTGGCCCTTATAATTGATGCTTGTAGCTATATTTATTATTAATTATCATAATTTAAGTTCTCAAAATGAGAAAACAATTAAAAAAATTTCCAACTGGTCAGCCATCAAAATCAATCATGTAGGCAGCTCTACGTTCTAACAATTTAAACAAGACAATTGCGCTGAGGAGAAATTTAAATATACACAATAGCTAATACTACAAAACAACATACACACACACTGAGGCAAATGTTAGCAAGAATCCAAAGGCAATCTTGTTGAGGCAAATTACAAACTGATTTGTGTTCCTCACACCACCCTTTAAGCAACTTTCTCATTTTAATGATAACCTACACACAAAAGGTCAACCAGGCAGTCACAATGCGTATGCCAGAACAGCATAAGCAGGCATCTAGCCAGGTTTCTTCTCACACAGTCCACTACACTGTGTTCCTGTTGCATTATAGGCAATTTGTGAAGGTGCTATGATATGGTGGAAGTGTAAACTTCATGTGTGCATGCTTGCACATGCGCAGTGTTTATCATAAAGAGTTGAACTAGTGCTCTGCTCTCCCTTCACTGCAGACTTTAAAGACGACTGCTGAGGTCTAATAAATCCATCAAAAGCCGTCCGCCTGTCATCTCAGCCCTGCTTTTACTTTAAAGGCTGGACAGGAGGGCAGAAGTCCCAAAACAAAGGCTCGGGGAGACAGAGAGGGGGAGCAAACCCTCCTGTAGTCGCATATCATGAATATTTAACAGAACTTGTTGGAGTGAGCAGAAAATGCTGGGGTGGGTGAGCTCAGGGATTGTGTCTGCGTTCAGCGCACCCTTGTTCGGAGTGTGTGCCGGGGTTTGTTTGCGAGATTGGGGTTGGGTGGGCAGCATCAAAGGATCACCAAGGGACAGCAATTCCCATGGCAACAGTTCGTCAGGTAGGGGGTTCGGGGTTCAGCTGCCCCTGCCGGTCCCTCGAGATGGAGAGAGAGAGGAACGGAGAGAGGCAAGCATTTTGTCTCAGCACACTTGACAAAACAAAGACAACTCACTCCTCTGGTTTCATGCCACATTTTTTATTCATAAACAAGCTGCTGGCTGTAAAGACATGATAAAGCGGCGCGGGGCCTCTGCTGAGATGGCCACCCATTTGAATGCAAAGCCTCAGCTGCACAAAATCCTCCCGAGCCCCATTATTCTCTGGATTTCACCGCTATTTTCGTCAGCCGCTAAGCTGGCCATGGATCGAGACTGGAGATATGTCATCAAAATGGTCTCATTCAGCTACCAATGGCCATTAACATAAAAATTAAAGAATTATAAAACAAGCTTGAATGAATGAGGGATGAATAAAATGAATAAAAATCTCCACCCGCCTTGACTCCAATCACTTTTGCCTCCTTTCTCATCCCACAAAGTGCGAGATTGGTGCATTCTTCCATTATTGGATTAATTGCCTTTATTTGCTGTAAACATGTATTTACTGCTAACATGTGCAGACAGGAGAAGAGAGCAAAAGATTGCGTGTGGCGCCTGAAATACAATTATTTTTTTGGCATTTTACAAAACTAAATTATTTTTTTAAAAATAGTCACATAAATCAAAATAATCAATGAATTAAAACAGTTAGACTAGTTGACTTTGTCTTTAAAAATGTATAAAATGAATTACTTTTACATATCATGGCCACTATTTTATTGGCCAAACAGAACTTAAACAAACCATAATGAAAAAGTTTGTTTCAATTTATTAAGAAGCTAAATTAATAAATATTTTGGTTATGTTACACTGATATACTGAGATTACACGGTACGTAGGTAGTCCAATTTTGGTTTAGGGTTTTGTGGTGATTCATAAATGACAGTAGCCCCTTTCACACAGTGATACCGGTAAATATCCGGAAAATTTCCGGAACGACTTTACCGGTATATTCAAAAAAGCGCTGTTTACACAGGCGAGGACGTTACGGAAATTTTCCGGAAAAGAGCATTCACACATCCATTCCAAAATACCGGTAAATTCTGACATCATTCACCACAAATGAGCTTTAAACGGCTGCGCTTGTATTTGTAAACATTTGACTAAATTACAAACTCTGTGGATGATCAATATTGTGAACAACTTTCTCAGGATCACTTTCGCATGTCGAGATGTTTATAATATGTGCGTGTGCTGGCGCTCACAGGCTGTTTCACAGGCACACGAACGTAAACAAACAACGGCTTATCATAAGCATCTCATCGATGATTATTTACACAGTTGGCATTAAGAAGAACATATAAATGTGATCTGACTAACTTCTAGCAGCTAAATGTGTCTGGAAAAATATTCAAAGGCTTTTATCCTCACAAACCGCGCGGACGTAAATGCGTCTGACTGTTGTGATTGGCTAAAGCAGACGTCTCACGTCAGCACGTTCTAGACGTGCACGCGCTTATTACAGGAATCTTCCTTCTGCATTCACACAGCGCAGTATTCCGGCAAATTGCCGGTAATGTTACAACTTCTCTTTCCGGAAAATAGCCAGAACGAATTTACCGGTATTTTCAAAAAGGACCTGTTCACACATACAACCTTTCCGGAAAATTGCCGGCAATTTTCCGGAAAGGTCTGTATGTGTGAAAGGGGCTAATCTTGTGTAACCTTGTGTATACATTTGAAGTCAGAATGATTTTTTAAAAAATTTTAATAATTTCCCAAATGATGTTTAATAGAGAAAGGACATTTTCACAGTATGTCTGATAATATTTTTTATTTTGGAGAAAGTCTTATTTTTTTATTTCAGCTAAAATAGCCCCTTTAAGCTATATTTCTTTTTCTGATAGTCTACAGAACAAACCACCATTATACAATAACTTGCTTAATTACCCTAACATGTTTAGTTAACCTAATTAATCTAGTTAAGCCTTTAAACGTCACTTTAAGCTAAATAGAAGTGTCTGGAAAAATATCAAGTAAAATATTATTTACTGTCATCATGATGAAGAAAATGTGTTAATAAAACTATTTTGTTTAGAAATGGGTTAAAAAAATCTTCTCTTTGTTAAACAGAAATTGGAGGAAAATATAAACAGGAGGGCTAATAATTCAGGGGGGTTAATAATTCTGACTTCAACTGTAGCTCACAACAAAGTTAACAATTGCATTTAAGATGCTTCACAACATTCAGTCTAGCATGTTAATTTAATGTCAACAAAAAACGATTATGCTGACCTTTGCTGACACAAAATAAATTGAAACACCTGAGGGTGAGTAATTTCTTAGTTAACTTTCATTTGTGGGTAAACTATCCTATTGAGTAAAAATAGCATTATACTAGTACAGAAAATCTTACTTGGACAATTAGTTAAACACTGAATAACAATTACTAACAGGAGCAAAAGGGGCTGTACCATACACAGCTTTCAATAAACATAAAACCAAGACAATGGAATTATACTGTTCTCTGCATGAAATCCAAGAATGTGTGTACTGTTGGGTTTTCTTTCTTTTGGGGGGAAAAGATAAGACAATTGACATGACAAATTAGTAGTCATTGCTTGCTTCCAGAAGTCAGTTGCTAGATCTCAAATAAATCACCCACTTTGTTTAAAGGGAGTTCACCCAAAACTGAAAATTATGTCATCAATTATTCGGCTTTCACTTGATCCAAACATGTTTGACTTTCTTTCTTTCTGGTAAACACAAAAGAAGATATTTTGAAGCTAAAAATTGGAAGTCGTCGAGTATTTTTTTCCTATTATGGAAGTAAATGGTTACAGGTTTAAACTTTCTTTAAAGTATTTTCTTTTGTGCTCAAATAAATAATTAAAGTCCTAGAGGTTGGGAACAACTTGAGGGTGAGCAAATAGCGAGTATTTATTTTTTGGTTGAACAAAATTGTTTGGAAAGCCACATGTAATCTGACTTGTTACTTGTCCTCGATAACATAGTCCCTCGCAAAGGGATCATCACATTTGAAGGTCTTAGAAGTAAATGACATTAGACAATCACAAAATTCATTAAGCTTTATTTTCTACTGTCAACACGTGGTGCCTGAAACCTGTGTCTGTTTTCTGAAGAGTCTTTCTCAACCCTTCTCAGCATCACTCTTATGATTTATTTAGTCTGTTGTTTGTGTCAGACTGTCGTCTATCTGAAAGGTGTTTATTTTGTCAATGACTTGAGTGTTTGCCCAGCTGGCGCCGGCATGCCAAGGTTGTGCCAGCACAGTGCCTGGGGTGCAGGCTTTAGGGTTTAGGCAGGGGGGCGAGAGATGGCGTTCTGGGTGACGTGGCAGCATGCCGGATCCTCCACGTCCCCCGTCCGGGCTTGCAGACCTGTGAGAGCCTATCAATGCCAGTCCAAACGCCGGCAAAGAAGAGGGGCTTAGCTGTAATCCGTATTGACTGCCTCGTGCTTTGTCTGCCAATTTATATCATGGATTTGTCCCACTCAATGATGTGCTTCTGTCAAGTTCTCCCACATTAATCCATAACATTATTAGTTTTCAGTACAGCCCTAATTATTCCAGCTCTGACCTAAATGGTAATGGAATAAATGCAAAGAAAGAAACAAACAAACATTTAAAGCCAAACATGGCATGGTTACAATAGGGTTAATTCTATAGACGTAATTGTCGAATCGTCTGTTTTGTCTTTGCAAAACGAGTGTGAAATGAAACATCAGACACACAGGGCTATATATGCAGGGGAGAGGATGATGCCCTATTCATGTCAGAGGCAGAGGAACGTGTGGCACCCTGCTGCTAAATCTGTAGATTACAGTGAACTTCCCTCTGGCGCTTCTCTGCAAGTCTACCTGAGCCAAAACCTAAGGGGAGACAAGCAGGGACTCATTTAAAGATCCGACACAGCTCCAGAAGGACTTTATCAGGCCAGTTTGTCTGGACAGGACAGGGGGCAGTTCAGCTTAGCCCTATCCCAACCTGAGCATCTTCACTCGGTGTGGTAATACCTCTCTGTCATGACTTTAAACACCTCTGCAAGCCCCTACAGCAAGTACAAAGTCAAATTTAAGGAGAACAGACACTGTGCCCTTCAGTGGTGTGTAAGTAACAAATCACAAATACTCAAATGTACTGTAATTGAGTAAGTGTAGTTTACTAAGTAGTATTAAAAATGTGTACTTTAACTTTCAATCCAGGACATTTCCGTGATGTATTGGAACTTTTACTCCACTATTTTCCTTTACCCTGTAGGCACTTTATTATTATTATTATTATTATTATTTTGTCTATGGTGATTGGCTAGTAGAGAAGATGTAAAAGCAGAGTCCTAGAAGTAGAATAATCAGTTGTGTGATTGCCATCCAATCAAATCACACAATGAAAATTGCATTATACAAAACAACCTCATGACAAAATTGTTACACGCATTTCTGATGAGAAAATGGCGGATGTTTACTATATGATGACTGAAATGACATTAAGCAATCCAACGCAATCTCATGGCAATTGGTAAATTTTTGATTTAGTGGCTGATTTGTATGAATTTGTATGATCTAATTCGTACAATTTAGTACAATTTGCTCATCACCCAATGACGGTTGAGGTTAGGGGTGGGGAAGGGTGCCACGACTCCTTTTTAAAATCGTACAAATTTCGTACGACTGAACTTGAATGAGTTCGTAGGAATTAGCCACTAAACTGACAAAACGAAAAATACTTGCGTTTCCTCGTGAGATCAGGCTGAGCAATCACAAAATGTACTACAGAATGTTACGTTTTTACACACATGCATGCACAAATTGACGCATCAACCGTAATACTCCCTACTGACTTCTCTTGAGTACTTTTAAAAGGTCTACAACAGATATTTTTAACTCTACTTGCACTACATTTTTGAGTAAAAAATGGTACTTTTACTTGAGTATAATTTTTCAGTAGTCTTTCCACCACTGGTGCCCTTAGTGCTCCTTTCACTAATTAAGTTTGAAGGGGTTATTTTATCCAAAAAATTTTGTTAAGTAGGGCTTTTAATAAAAAGTAATCAAAATTGACAGTCAGAACCTATAATTGATTTGATTTTTCCAGGTCAATTTTTCAATTACTTTGCCTACCGCGTGTTGAGTCACGTTACCCCGCTCTGTTAAGGCTGATTTATACTTCTGCATCAAACGCATACCTGTGCACTTTTCGAAAAATGTAACTACACGTCACACGTTTGCATTACTTTGACGATGATTGGAAGCTGCGCAAGAGATGCCTCGGCATATTTTCTATTACAATAAAAATATTGTTAACATTAAAATATTTGTTTACAGAAGATGCAAGAAAAGCACTGTTTAAAATATTATTTACAGGATATACAAGAGTTATTTTATTTAGAATCGATGCCTATGTTCTACTTTTAAAAACTTTGAAAATAATTTATTTTATTTCCAAAAGTACAGAAAAAGTAATTTGTTTCACTTTTTTATAAGAATAAAAGTGACTGGTTTTAGGCAATGTGTGTTTTAATTTCAGTTTTTCAATGTTGATGTTCAATAAATAATCAGATAGTAGACAGTGTGTGTTTACTTCAATTATTTTAAAATTAAGTAATGCATCCTTCATTCTGAAATCTCTAACTTGTTATATGTGAGCATATGTACTGTCAGTAAACTGTGAGGGCAAAAAAATTAAATAAACAAATAAAATAACCGTTCATTCATAATCAAGTTAAAATGCCCAATTAATCAAGATTAATATTGAATCACATGATACAGGATTTAAAATTCTAAATTCCATTTGTCATCATTTGTAAAAAATGATGACAAAAAAAATCATTTTATTTTAGGTTTCATTACAAATTGTTATGTTGTAAAAGTGTTTACATGTGTGTATATATTATAAATATATATGGTTGAGCAATAAAATTGACATTTTAAAATATTAAATATTGAAATAATATTTACTGACCGAACACCATTGTCAATATTGACAACAAAAAGATTTGGTATATTGTTTCGGTATGAAGTGCCATAGTTTTATTAAAACAAGCACACATTTTAGAAGCAATGCCAATAAGCTTAGGATGCAAGTTTGTTATTTCCAATAAAGGCATGCGACTTGCACGACGTGCATATGGGAGCCACGCACACATGTTGAGCAAGCACACGTTTTCCAGCCGCACCTAGTTGAAAACGTGAACTTTTCTGAATGCCGCAAGGGCACCGCAATTCATGAAAGTAAAACTAACCAATCCGACTAATTACCTCAGACAAACACAGCGCATCCAAACACTGCAATGCTTTTGATATTTCTCCATAAACTTGTATCGGAGCAGCAGCAATGATTTGTCTGTTTGTCATCCTCTGAGAAAATGGTTGATGGTCACCTAGTTACAAGAGACACCAAGGGAGCGAGAGTGCAAAGTCCATTGTAAATGGTCAAGAAATCCTCTTGTCACTTCAGGTCAGAATAGCAACACATGCGAAAACGACTGCAGTGGCTAGCAGCAGTGAAGAGATTGTAAATAAAAAAGGATGTCACCAGAGTTGCTTTTTGGTTTCTTTTCTTGTGCATCCCAGCCACTAGCAACTTATTTGAAAGAGTCTCTAGCAGAAGGGATAATATAGTCCTTCAACTTCACAAATTGTAATGTTGCAATACGTATTTGAATAATGATGGCTGGTTTATTTACTTGAAAGCTCAGATTTGATTATTACAATGTGTTGTTGACAGAGTTTGAGGTTTACTGTATCATTATTATTCACACCTTAAAGTTTGCTTTGACACCCTTTAACACTAATGTTTATTTTATTATAAAGAGGTCAGGTATTTTGTCTAAATATTTTTGTTTTTGACTATTAAAACTGTTTGCCTTGGTTTTGTTAGTAAATTAAAATAAAATTGTTAAATAAAAAAAAAATCTAATATTCCTAAATGTATTGTTAAAAAACATTCAATAATTATCAATATCGAATGATATGAAACATAATATCGTGATAATTTTTTTCTTGCCATATCGCTCAGCCCTATGAATATACATAAATTTGTTAAATCTGAGTGCCGATGAGTGTAAACCATCCTCCTGATACTGCACCAAAAGCAAAAAAAAGGACAACAATGTAATGTATTATTAGCAGGACCTGCAGTAGGCTACACAGCACCGCAAATTACATTCAACACAAATATTCAGAGATGGTCTTCTGAGAGAACTGTTATACCTGTGATTAAGTCTCACACCTGTACTGAAGTCATGATGCAGCTTGGCGCAATAGTCAAGCATGGATGTGAGCTCTCACTTTCTCTCGCTCTCTCTCTTTCTCTCACTCACTCCCTCATCCACATCAATTTGTTGTGCTGTGTGTTGTTTTTCCCCCCTTTGCCCGCGTTCCCTCTCCTGGGCCAACGCTCACATCAACGGCGAGTTGATAACGCCACTGGAGGAACCCTGTTTGGAATTTAGATTAATGTGTGACTAGCAGCCAGATGGAACGATAAGAATAAAGGAAAATAAGCTAGGAGAGCACTTGAACAGGAACAAAACAACGGAGAAAAAAAGCACAGAGCCACAAAACAACCCTAGTTTCTCTCTCTCTTTTTAGCAGAGCGAGCGAGATGGGTTTGAGGTCATAAGCGAGCCCCTGAATGAGGGACTGGAGGTGTGTATTTGTGTGTTTGTGTGTAGGTGATCACACCCCTCACGGCTTATCAGATAACAGCACACCTTTAATAGGCCAGTGTGTAAGAGAGAGACGGCAAACAACCACTTTTGTCTTATCTGCCATTGTTAGCGAGGGAAGCTAACAGACATCCTGGCGGTTCTAGTCGTACTGTGGCCCAGTTCTAAACCGGGCCCCCCTGATCCGTAATAACCTCCTCCGCCCGAGCACAGCCCAAATCCCATTTCAGCATCACCGGAGGCGGATGGCCGCTTCTGGCTCTCCCACTGCCATTATCACTGAGCTGCACGCCTCCCAGGTGAGTGGCAGAGCAGGGACCAGCGGGAGGAAGACAAGACAGGAAGAAGGAGAGGAAGAGAAATGGAGGGAAAAAAAGCTAAATAATTGGAAACTGTGCCAGCGTGGAACAAACATACAAAGAAAGTAGAGCAATCAATTAAAAATGAGAGTGAGCAATAATGGGTGCAACATGCTGATGTGTAACAGGTGTACTGAGACAGAGATGCACTTTTAGCAGGTCAGACTGAACTATCTTGACCATTTTTGTCCTGTAATAAAGTCATTGCTTGATCTGCTAACTGTTATTAAAAACAGCCCAAATTTTTACTGACCTCAGGGCAGAACTCAAAACGATCAAAGGTTTTACAGATTTAAAATGATATGAGGGCGGCTAATTATGGTGGCTTGAGAAAGAAAACATTCTGTTATACAACTTAAACTTATTATTCTTCCGTCTTCTTCTTAAGTAGGCATCTCCTCCTAGACCGGTTATTCTACAACCACCAAACTAACTCCAAACTAAACTGAATTAAGTAGCTATACCTTTATCAGCTGATCCGATTTTCGGTTTTCTGTCCCAGGAAAATTCAGAAAAGTCCCACTGACTAAACATTGGACCAAACTTATGACCTCATAACTTTACACCAGATTGTCAAACAGACTTAAGGTTGGGCTCATTTAACTCAGGGTGCTTTCACACCTGCCTTATTTAGTTCGATTGAATCGCACTAGAGTTCATTTTCCCTTTTGGTGCGGTTCGTTTTGGCAGGTGAGAATGCAGCAATCGTACTTGAGTGCTCACCAAAAGCGGACCTAATAAGCGTACCGAGACCTGCTTGAAGAGGTGGTCTCGGTACGTTTTCAAACGAACCCTGGAGCGGTTAGATTGTGGTGAGAATATGATCCGTACTAAAACAGGTCCAACCGCAAAAAGTATTGCGCCTTTTGGACTAATTCAGCTGCCGTAGGCCGATGCGCTGTGCATTATGGGAAATGGAGGAAAAATATTTGTTGACAGCGCTTTACCAACAGAGAAAGGAGGGGAAAACATTACCTGATGAATCGTTGGAAATATTTCCGCAAGATGACCATGTCGCAGTTTAGCTAAATTAATTCACGCCTCCTCCTGAAGTGACCAGCATGCATCAAAACCCTGTTTTTAAGCCGCTGCAGCGCTTCATTCTTGAAATGTATAGTTTGTCTAAAGCAGGGATACAATCAGTCAGCGCAGTCGTCCCTTCATAGTAAAAAGCGACAATTTGTGTCTGCCAGTTTTGTTTACCTGCGGGAGTTCATTGGCATTTTCCTGCACATGAATTCTGACCAATCGATAACCAGTTTAGGAAATATATTCAACAACATCTGGCCAATGAGAGATGTGGATTTTGTCAGATGACTGCATTTTGGTTTGTTTCAACTGGTTCGGACCAAACCCAGCAGTGTGGTGTGAAAACGACCCAAAGACGGCAGAAGATGCAACAATGTATCATTTATTAACCTTGGTGCGGACCAAATGAAGCCAACTACAGATGTGAAAGCAACCTCAGACTACCAATCTGCCAATCACTGATGACCTTGCAACTTACTAGACACATCCTAGCAACCACTTACGGCACCCTAGCAACTGTCCCATTGACTTCCATTATAAAAAAAAACCATTGACTTTACATTGGACATACTAACTACATACCAATACATAGTAGAAACATACCAACAAGCATACTAACAAACGAATCATACTAGCGATTAGAGCTGGGCGATATGGCAAAAAAATTATCACGATAATTTTTTTTCATATCAGTCGATATCGATATTTATCACGATAAAAGTAAAATTTTTATATCTATCAATGATATAAGATTTTCAGCATCTCAATGGCTTTGTGCAGCTGATTTAACACATTTAGTGAAATGTTTTAGCTGTCTGACAATATAAATAATAAAATAAAAAAGAAAAGAACAATCTTAATTCAGCATTTACTTGTTCAAGTTTTCAACAACCAAAGACATTACCTATAAGTTTTTGGATATTATAAATAAACCCGATTTGGAACAACGTGAGTTAATGGTCACAGAATTTTCAGTTTTGGATAAACTTTCCTTTTAATGGTGAGTATGGTGAATTTAGGGTGAAATATACTTTAATGTATTTTATTTAGGTATGCTAATGATTACTTGATCTATTGATTGTCGATAACGCTTTGATTGATAGACCTTATATGACTGATTAAGCATGGACATGTAAAGGTTTAGTTATGCTTAGCACTGAGACGCATCCACGCATTACATCATCAAGTGAGTGCAGTTTACCTTACTTATGCTGTCACCCTCTAGACATCCCATATTGCGGGTCGCATAAAACCTTGTTATGCGCATATCTCCGATAAATCCGCGCGTGTTTTAACCAAATTTGTCTGACAGACTAGCACGAATAGGTCTAAGCAGACTCTCATTTAACAAATTGCGCATCACAACGAAAACATGCGGGGAGAAAACAGCGAGCTTCTGAGCTCCAGGTTTATTCTTCCGAGGTAACCCAAGAAACTTATCAGTGCTGCGAAAAGACTGTAAAGTTCATGCTGCTCAGACCGCGCTTAGTTAATGAGTTAAAATGAAACCGTGAAAATAGTTTAATGGATTGTTTTGGCACTAAAGCATATAGTGGGCTTGTGTTAAAGCGCTTCACGTCAGATGTTATTCGTTCCTCTTGTTTATGCTCTAGATAACTGACCAACAAAATATTCATCAAAATTAAGTCACACATTATACATTCGTACATACATATTCGTTACAAAACGATACATTTTCAAGGAATTATGTTTATATTTATTTAGTTTGTGTCCGCCTTAAATAACTGCTGGTGGATGATGCTTCGCTCCGTGGAAAAAAAAAAAAAAGCTGTAGCTGTTGTAAACGTCTGTCATATATTTGCTGCATTTTTAATATGTCATTATTTTAAAGATTATGTCTTGAGCATCTGATTTCTCCTCTGTGATTATGTCCTTTAAATAAAGGCTGGTTCTTTTACCGTTGATGAGAGACAATAGTGGTATTACAGATTTCAAAACACATATTTTATTATTAAAAAGGAAACATAGGCTTGACATCAAAAGATCTTATTGTCTTAACAAAAACCTTTAAATGATGCAGGCTGTAGTTTACAGCAAGCATCAAGTGTTCATTGAGATGTTGTGTCGTCTGTCTTATCTTTCGCCTGTCTTTTCGGGGGGTTTTTTTTCTCGTAAGACACGGCTATAAAAAATTATGACATGAGACTCTGCTGGGTAGCTGCTCTGGTTTGCCAACACTTGTTTATGTCTGTAATTTTTTAGCATCTTTATAAGGGTGTTATACCTTGTTTCACATGGTGAAACAGGTCGTGGTGTTGCCTGCTTTTGATGACACGAGTCGTCTAAGCAGTTTGCGGTGCACGTTGCTCTGTTTTGTGTTGGATAGGGAAAAACTAAGTAGCTCATGAAGTAGTGACGTTTCTTGTCAACAATGTCTGTGACTCTGACCTTTTTTTTTTTTTTTACCTTATTTCTTTCTTACTCCTTTCAGTGCAACTAACACGGTATGGCTGTAAACTTGTATGGTGTGCAGCAGTCGGAAGGGCAGGCTGCAAAATGTTTGCGCAACGTTACGCATAGTGCGTAAATATTATTTAGCAATTATCGAACTGTCATTATCGTTTTATCGAAAAATGTTATACTACTAGCGATATACCAATCTATACTAAAACACACTAACAAACATACTAATACTTACAAAATGCTAATTCATACTATAAGCATACTATTAACATGCTAATTCATACTAAATTTATACTAACAACATGCTGTCTTATACTAGAAACATACTAGCAACATGGTAGTTCATACTAGAACCATGCTATAAACATCAAAATTTATGCTAGAAACTTGCTAGCAACTGCCTAGCAACAACTAAGAACACCTTAGCTACCGAATAGCAGATTTTAACAACCGCCTAGCAATTACTCTGAACACCCAAGCAACCCTCTAGCAACACCTTAGCAATGTCCTAGAACACCTTCGCAACCGCCTAGCAACACCTTAGCAACTGCCTAACAATGCCTTAGCAACCACTCAGAACACCATAGCAACATCTTAGCAACCATATAAAACACCACATGGCAGCACATTAGCAACTGCCTAGCAACACCTTAACAATCATTCAAAACACAACCACCTAGAAACCACTCAGAACAACCTAGCAACCGCCTTGCAACACCTTAGCAACCACTCAGAAAACTCTAACAACCATTTAGAACACCATAACAACCACTTAGCAACACTTTAGCAACCACTCAGAACCCCCTATCAACAGCTTAGCAAAAAACATGCCAATCCATACTAGAAACATGCTAACATATACAGTATGTGGTTATAACGGTTTCAAACTTAAAAACTACTTCAGTTTTTTAAACTTAAAACTACTTCAAACTTTCAGACTAGGCTTTCTCAAGCCACCATAAAGTTTGTCTACGAACTTTATTTTCTAGTTAATAATAGAACTTTCAATCAGGGCTTGGCGATATGGCAAAAACACAATCTTGATAATTATTTTCTATATTGTATGATGATGACATATATTTCGATATAAATAATGCTTCCAGATTTAAAAGAGTACCCCAACAATGACTGAAACCACAAAAATTAGAGGGACCATTAAATGGCATAACATGTTTTGGCCGATAAATTTCGGTGGCCGAAAATTTGGTACATACGGAAATTTAAAAACACCCATGTCTTGCTAACATTAGAGCACTATTGATTTGCCATTGTGGATTGCTCGTATGTCAGCTTATAGACAAACCAGCTGATCGACAAGTCTTTAAAAAACTCCAGTGTCCCTGTATCTGTGGTTACACTCAGCGAAGTGAATGAGTGAGTTTGGTGCACTGATGACCTTCATGGCCAATCACAGTCATTTCTGTTGAGCATGTGAACACAATGGCAAATCAGCGCTGTTTAGGAACATGCTCAGTAGAGCTCAAATGTTAGCGGGATATGGACATTTTTAAAACTTCAGTATCAATTGGTAACAAATTTTTGTATCGTGACAACCCTAATTAGCTTATAAGAAATGCATCAACAATTTAAAGCATGTACAGGACATTGCATGAATGCTTACAAAAATAGATTTTGCACATACAGTATGCATGTACTGGTGATGAAATCTTAATCACAATTCATTATATCTCAGTGAAGAAAAAGTTTTGATCATAGGCATTATTTGATGCATAAGAAGTTAAAATGCACACCTTAATACACGACTTCTTTACTAAAAAGAAAAAGCCCTATATACTACTGTTTACTGCAATAACTAGGCCTATATTAGCTACACAGCTCTAAATAGTCACAGTAGCTCAATGAGTGGGGATTTTCTTTACTACACTATCCATTTAACCTAACAATTATAAAGCTTAGAACATCACTGTGCCTCTTGCGATCTGTTCTCTTGCTCATTCACATTCGTCGCCTTGATTTCTGCAGTATTTTATCTAATTTACGTGCGCCACTATAAAGAGGCACGAGTCGTGCCAATAGACTGCATAAACTGTATATTTTGGCTGCTGTGACATGAGCACAGTGATCACTCACACCCCCATGTATCATTTACAGCTGCACATGTTGTAGCACTGTGATGAGTGCACTTGCGTCTTCTTGTGTGTGAACTTGTAAACAAACATTTGCGATCTGTTCATGAGATCCACCACATTGACGAGTACCAATTAAGTCATAAAAGGTGATTATTGGTCGAATCCAATCTCCGGCCATTCAAACGGAGCATCCCTAGTTAATACGCACCTGTCAATCAATTCAGTGGGTGGGAAATTCTGCATTGCTACGTCACATTGCGGTGAGCATCAAAAGCGTTGGGATTTGGAACGTATTTTAGCATCAGGAAGTTTTTTGTGTAGGTATTACTCTAAAAGGACAGTGGACACCCAACACCTAAACACAGTTATGTCCATTTTCCAGTTGATTTTACATAATAGGTGCCCTTTAAAATAAAAGTATTTCAATAAATCTGTTCGTAAACAAGCTCATAAACACAAAACAGATTTGCACATGTGCCTCAGTAATAAATCATTGCACAGATCGATTGTGGGTTTAATCGCTATTATTTCAATAAGTCTCATTTTTATTGTAGGCAGAATTTTTCCAGGTATACTGCAAACTATAAGATATTGCCCATCCCTATTTGAACGCATATTTTTATAAAACTATTTTGCTGCCTTTTATAAAGGTCCAAACCCCATTTTTCTTTGGCGAAAATGACTGGGCATCGGCTACAGGACCATTTTGGTGAAAAAGGGGTATTTCTGAGTTATGGGCTGCTACAGGCCGGGTCTCCTCTCTCCACCTGTGTCTCAGCCCTCCCCTTTCTCTCTCCCCCAGGGCAAGAGGGTGCTGTTAGGGGTATGTGCGGGATGGGGCGGAGGGAATGGGGGGAGGGGGGTTGTTGTCAGGGAGGCTGATCAGTGGGAGTCAAGGTGCAGCGGAGCAGATAGCTGAGGTCTATGCATACTAAACGGCCTGGCAAGGGGGGCCTGCTGCTCCCGGCTCGCCCTTATCACACCTCTCGGCTCACTTTATCAGATTAGAGCCCCCGGCAGTCGAGACGAGAAGAGAGAGAGAGAGAAAGTGGGTTTGGAGGGTGATGGGGGGGTTGGAGGAAAGTCAAAGAAAAGAAACAAGGAGAAGAAGAGACAGGGGCTGAGAGAGAACTGGAAAGAGAGACACACTCTGTTCCATGTCAGGCGCTAGTACAGTTGAGATGTGTTACATGACCGGCAACACACTTCACTGCTCTGATTGTCTAGCAATCAGACGTTCACCTCATGCTGTTACTGAATTACTGTTACCAGTTAAAATGAAGGAGGAGTCACCCGGGTCACCGCGTTTCCATTTTTCATTTCATCTCAAGATAAAGGATACTGTCAGCTAATCATTTACATTACTCTGCGCTCCCATACCTAAACATATGGGTATGTGTTTGCTAATCACAACTTGGATATAATCTACACAGATTAGTTGTATAACCTAATTAGGCTGCATTTCAGTTCTACACCCGTGCCAAGTTCCTTCCGCGTTTAGCTCACATACTGAAAGGCGCTACATCCTATTTTTGCGTATAATCTAACACTAAACCCTTGCTTTAGAGCTGCCGACTGGTACCGCCGTATGTTGCGTACGTACGCCTACAGATTCATCATGGATCATTTGATGTACTTAAAGAGATTTACATCCTTGGCTCTTACCCGACACCATTTTCATATGTGTTTGTTTTGGTGTCAGACTGAGACTCTAGTGTAATCGCTCTGCTTATGGGGTGGCAAAGACAATAATGCAATAACTGTGGATTGTTTCTCATTTATACTTGTCTCGTTTGGTGAAATGTGCGAACGCTCCCATGGATCTTGTCAGACTATGTGTGTCTTTGTGATCTTGGCTGTGTTTGCTAACAGAAGTGTACACTCTCCAGTGTCCTAGATCAGTCATGCCCTGAGGCGTGTGCCCTCTGCCACTCCATCTGCCCTTTAAGAGCAGTGCGGTACCTCGTGTCTCCCTGAAACCCAGAGGCCACATTTTAAAATTTGAAGTAAAAGTAAAGGTAAGTCTGCACAAATACAGTGTGCCTTTTATTTATATTCATTATGACAGTTAGACAGTTAGGACCCTGTTGCTAAATCAATATAAATGAAAATCTATTCATTACAATACATTTTAAAGGGGTGGTCCACTACAGTATCATATTTTAAACTTTAATTGATGTGTAATGTAGCTGTGTGAGCATAAACAACATCGCTGAATGTAGTATGCTCAAAGCTCAATGCAAAGGGAGACATTGGCTTTTGCAGAGTTAGCTTAACAAAGCCTACAGCAAACGAATTTGGAGACTGCAAAAAAATACATCCGGGTTAATGAGATGACAGGGGTTTCCGGTTACGCGCATTCACCACACGCAAATACCGTTTGCATACAACGGGGTGTGGCCAGAGGCCGCTGTAATGTTATAGCAGAGAAATCTAAAATGCCGTCCAAACGCTGCTTTTTCCACAGAGCTCATTTTGTTTTTGTATTTGGGCCTCCAAAGGACACGACACAAAGAGAGAGGTGCTTACAATTCAATTTTATGTTCCAGATATTTCTAAAAATATATACCTAGCATTTGACAAAGGACAGCTTCCAGGATCTCTCCCAGTTCAGTGCTGGATTCGGAAAAATTTCCCCCAACAGACAACGCTGTGGATTGTAAGCCACAACCTGTAAGTATTTGTATTAGTTAAAAATGATAAATTACATGCATAGTTTCTAGCATTAATTATGTTGCTGTGAAGACATAAGGATGTAAACAACGGTTTACCACCGCTAACAATTTAGCTACAAATTCATATTAAT
This sequence comes from Danio rerio, assembly GCF_052040795.2. Classification (NCBI taxonomy): domain Eukaryota; kingdom Metazoa; phylum Chordata; class Actinopteri; order Cypriniformes; family Danionidae; genus Danio; species Danio rerio. The sequence goes on from NC_141035.1 coordinate 30,472,855, forward strand.
CAGTTTACCCCTGTAAACACCCGCAATCTTTAGCAGTGCTGCAGTGTCTCTCTATGCAGATGCTTTCCCTGCGTTCTTAAATAACAAACTTGCAAAGATATGTGAAAGTTTCATATTACTTACACATGCTTATTCCAAATTTATGTGAAAGACACTTGTCAGATTTTATTTTATAGAGCAGTCGTAAGGTTCATTCAAGAGTTCACACTTAGCTGATGATTGATTATAAAGCTTGTTTGGCATGCTGTCCTGAGAGAGAGAGCTCAGAGCTTATAAGATCCTCGAACCCTCCAGTTTGCAAAGTTTCTCTTAAGAGATAACTATTTACTAGGAGCATGTCTATGGTGCCGCTTTGGATTAGTTAATTAACTTAACTTGCATGTTTTTGACAGTGAGAGGAACCCGGGGGAAACCTACGTGAGCACAGAGAGAATGTGTAAACTCCACACAGAACCATTGTCTGGCTTGGTAATGACTAGAAACAGAGACGTTCTTTCTGTGAGGTAACAGTGCTAACCACTGGGCCACCGTGCCACCCATCTAGGAAAGGAGGAGGAGTAGGGGTGGAAGGGGGGATTCTTTAAAACGAAGATGGCTGTCATATGGAACTTAGGGTATTTATAGTGGCTTAGGAATCATCAGATTGGTGAATGATGAATTGAATAATGCAGGGCCGGCTGCCAGCAATCATAAGCTTGTGATCCTCTCGAAATTAGCTTATAAATAAACTTCACAATGTGTACTAAAGGCCAATCCACGAATCACAGGACATTATGCTAGCTGACCAATAAGAGCTTCTTGAGGGCGGGCCTTTCAGAGTAACTAGGAAATATGACAGTCGTTTTCATGTTAGCTGAATAGATGCATATAATCAAAGTAAGTAAAATTTTTTGATTTTCTAAAAGTGTAGCATGAGCACAAATTGCTTTGCATCTTATAAACACAACCAAGCCTTAAAAATACACTGTGAACCACCTCTTTTAACAATTGTTTATTTTAGTTACTATTATTACTTCTTTTTACCCTCTCCCCCCAAAAAAACAGTTAATATTATTGCTAGACAAAACAAATCATTGCATGTATAGCATGCAGCATTATGTTATTTTTTTTCATTTAATTTAGTTTAATTTAACTTGTAGTCATAGGTAGCAAGATTTTAAATTAATTTTTGAAAATATTAAATAACAATTTAATATACAGTAAAAATCATAAAAAACATTAAAAATAAAAAAACTTTCATTCATACATAATTATTTGAATTTAAGTGTATGTCTTTCTATTCCAAAAGATGTAAGTTGATCAAACAATCAACTACCAAACTTAGTTTAATGGGTATAACTGTTTAATAAAACATTTTTTATATGCACCACAAATTATTGTCTATATTCACTAAGAAATGGATAAAAATGCTCAATTTCAAAAGGAGATGTACTCTTTTTTTTATGCTGAGCACTTTATATGCATACATAAAAGCTAAAAATAATAATAACAAACAAAATGTATTTGTATTCTGCATACAGTACATGTTTACAGTGACAATAACCAGAGTAAATAACTTCATTAAATTCTAATATTTGTGTAACTATTCCCTTATGATTGTGACCTTTTGGACGGTTTGTCCTTTATTTACCTCAAACTTGACATTTCCAGTCATGTACTAGCAGCTGCGTGAATCTGAATGAATCAGCCGCACACACACACACACATTGAACACAGTAAATCACCTGTCATGCCCTGCACTCTGGACATCCACACTCTCTCGCCTACACCTGCACGATCTGAATCCACTGCTCTACAACACAGAGCGGCGCTGTGGGCAGCCGAGGCCATGGAGCAGGACAGACACAGAGAAACAGAGCGAGCTTCAGGCTGCAGCAGGAGAGCAGACCCGAGGGAGCAGCCCCGCGCCTGCAGCCCCATGATGATGATTGATGCAGGCAGGACACACACGCCCCAGCCGCTCAGCAAAATTAAAAGCCTATTTTGTAAAGTTGTAAAGGAGCAGAATGGCACAGGGCTCAGGCAGAACCCCTCCTCCCCTCCCTCGCCTCACCGCCGGGGTCCCGTTTAGTGTCTTTAGTATCATCTACTCCTCAGGGAGCAGGCAGAGGGACTGTTACACGCCTTTCACTCAAGCACATGAATG